>NW_022714175.1:503654-512460 GCF_011630105.1 Anneissia japonica
GTGCGAGACATCGCAAGTAAATTGGTGCGAGCCATGACGTCACGACAATAGATACGAGACGTTAACAAGTTATGCGAGGTATCGGCTGAGATTTGTGGAGTACAATTCAAACAACAACTATAGGTCTAATAATGAATTATTGTGATGTTAAATAGACAATGTTAGCTATCAAGGAGCGACGTTGTTTTTCATTGGGACCTTCGTCCCTTCAAGGCTAGTCCTACCATCCTAGCTAGTCTAGGCCTGGCTAGCGCGACATGCGGACGTTGGTACGAGTAGGTTAGTCTACAAACGTCGCCTAAAGTAATTGATTTTACCCGGCAGAACGAAAGAAGGAAACGCCGCTTTTCAGTCGTCTTAGGCGCCTGTTTTTTGACAAACAATGACCTTTCAGAGGTCAAATTGCTGTCAAGAATATGAATTGGCTGCTTCGCAGCAATAACACTCAATATAGCACACCATCATTCAATAAAGACATTCTAGTTTTGGCATTGAAAGATGAGAAATTGAAATAGTGATACTAGTTGTCCTCATACTTATCAAAGTTTATGTGTACAAAAACTGTGATATGCCCATGATGTAATATGACATCATCATACCCAAATATGGGTACATCACAAAAATATGTCGCATATTTGATAGTGTATAAAGATCTTAGGTGATATAGAGCATCATTCTATAGAAACATTCTAGTTTTGGCATTAAAAAATGAGGAGTTGAAAAAGATGATATAAATTTGGCCTCGTGGATTAAGCTTTCTCCACATCAAAGTTTACTTGACAAGTGATATGCCCATATTTGGATATAATATGACGTCATCGTACCCATATATGGCACATCATAAAAAATTAATCACATAATATTTGATAGTGTAGAAAGAGCTTAGTTGAAATTGAGGAAATGAAAAAGATAATAATAACTTGGCCTCCACATTATAAAAGTGTATGTGACAAATAACTGTGATGTTCCCATATTTGGATTTAATATGACATCATCATACCTATATATGGACACATAACACAAATTTATCACATAATATATTTGATAGTGTAAAAAAACCTTAGTTGAGAGCAACAAAAATAGTAATTACAAAGGGTTTTTGTGAATGAAATTTCCTTTGTCTTCTGTTATATTTAATATCTTAGCCATTCAGGGAACAGTTATTTCTAGCAATGAATTATTAGCAAACAGAGCAAGTTACATTAGCTTGCTGTAATGTTTTCATGTGTTAAAATGTAATTTTAACATATTAACTCTTTATGACAATTTTAGTATTTGAAATGAATATTATTCCCTACAGTCTGAGGTTCATGTCATTTGGTTCGTTAACTTTTATGATTTTTTTTAAAACATTTTCCAATTGATATTTATGATGTATTTTATGTGATTTTGTAATTATTTTTGTTATGACATTAGCATGTTGATATTACCAAGTCGTAGGTGTTTACATTATTATCCCAGTCCTTGAATCAAATACCTATGGTGCACATAATAGAACCCTGAGGGAGTATGCTATAATGTTGCGACCAGTAATCAAGGCATTGGCATTAAATCTTATTATAGCGTTCTCTAGGAGCTTCACACCAACAACGTCTCTAGGCGCATCACGCCAACAACGTCTCTAGGCACTTCACGCCAACATGTTCTCTGGGTTATTTCCCCACCTGAAGTTATGTATTGTTAGATAAAGTATTTATGAATACTGTATATTTCTTGTAGATTTATTTATATTTAAATTTTTTAATTGATATATTACAGTATAAATATACAATATTCTGCTGAAACTTATGAACTTCTGCATCCTCATGAACTAGTTAAATCCATTCACTGAATTAAGGTATAAATTTATAAAAGTAAAGGCAGAAAACTAAAGTTAAAATAATTAAATAAGCCTGCAACTCTCAAGAGATTATCCATATCAGTAGCAACTGCCAAAGCCTCGTATTTACTGTCATTTTTAAAACTCGCCATTAAAATGATAATTAAATAAATAAAATGTCAGTTATTAAACATATATGTGCATGTATATATGTAGGTTGAAGTGGGCCAGTTTAAAGTTCATAGAATATCTATTATCGCGTATTAGGGAAGAGTGAAATTGCGTAGCCTGTGAAGTCATCTCCAGTGATTAGTGCGTGATCTATGAGGCAGTTAGCTAGTGCCATCGGGTTTTGTCTGGGGATTTACACATTGGTCATTTTCCCATGGTAATTGCACTTGTTTTCTCGCTTTCATTGTCCTCACAAACATATTAGGATTTTGTAGCGAGTATTTTTAATCATTAATTCTGCTCGTTTTTTTAATTGTGGTAGAAAGGCAAAAATAACTGACCTACATTGGACTGCAAGTGAGTGGGTATGGATAGATGAGCTATCTAAAAAAAGAGAGAATTGAATGAAACAGTATAGTAATCTGTATACAGATATAGCGTTATAAATAACAGAGAAAATAAACGAGTCAGTTGCACCTTATTTATGAGTGAATCGTGAAGTCAATTCCAACCACATGATGGAGAGTCAGGAAGGTTACTTTAGCAAATAAAGCTGTGATGTTTTTTTTATGGGCTTTTTAATTTGATGTTTGGACTCATGTCCAAGCTTTCAAGTAGAGAGAAACTTTGTAATGCTGCCCCCAATGTTCCCAACATTCTTGGTGGAAGCAACACATTTGCCATACTTTCACCAGCTTTCACCAACTTGTTGCTATTCTTGTAGTTACAATATGTAATTGTTAGTTATAAGAGTTAAGTTTATAATACAATTTTGTAGCTACATAGCTAAATTGCATCTGAGGTTTAAACACAACTTGTAGATTCTAATAACAATAAATAATGTGATAAATAATATGACATTCTGCCTACCTAAATATTTTTATGATTTATATGATTAAACATGAGGTTATTAATTACCAAGTACTTTTCTAATAATGAATAAACATGAAGCAATATATGAAAATTACCATACTTTAATATGTGATTTATTGAATTTGAGGAAAACATGTCCTGATTGGAAATTGTTTAGAGCTTGTTATCAACTACCATAAATGTCAATCAGAAATATTTAGGTTCGAAGGAACAATACATTTGTGTTTAACAAAACTATCTTTATTGGGAGGTATATTCTGTTGTCTTAATTTTCTATATATTTTCGCTGCGCCCACCAACTGGCGAATCACGATTTTGGTGCCAAAATTGTATTTAAGATTTTAATAACATACATTCCAAAGAACATGTTGCAAAGTCACTTGTCACAAATCGTGTTTCAGAGATAATGGTCAAAACATGCGGGAATGCCAACAAGTAAGGATATCGCACTAAACTAACCTTTATATACCATCATGCTTTGTTATTTTACAATTTTCAATGTTAAAAAAAACAATTTTTAACAATTATTTTTTTTTTTTTATAGATTTTTAACAATGGGGGAACCGTCCCATGATCTGTGCCCATGCATTCACATTCATACTGTAGTGCTAATTGATCGGTATTTGTAACATGTGGCTATTTCATCCTTTTTTTTTTTGTTTTTGATTATTAAAAAAAATCATGAGAGACTAATGCAAAAATGAAGTGTCATTTTTAATATCAACTAATGGCTTTAAACCATATGCTAAGCCTGGGATAGAACCAAAGCGAGCTAGGCCTAGATTTTGGCTAGCCACTAGGGATATAATTACCCTGGCAAGAAATGCCATTCAGCATGGGAATTTTGTTTAATCACCCGAGAAAAGGCTAATTTTCCAATACAATTAGTCCAGTAGTATTAGTAGCACACATTCAAATGTAAATGTCATATTTCATACACCATTTGCTCTCCTCCAGACAGAAAACTGTTTTTCCTACTGTTCCAATCATTAGCATTGGTCGCTAGTTTGAGATCATCAAAAGGTTGTTATTTGATTTTGATTATTTGCTGATTTGTGGCGATTTTTCCCTTAGGGTAATAATTGTTTGCAAAGCATATTTACCTCTGCCAAAGAGGTTATGTGTTCACTGCCGTCTGTCTGCTGTTTGTCTGTCTGTTAGCAAGATTACATAAAAAATAATGAATGGATTGTTATAAAATTTAGTGGAACGGTGCATAATAATCTAAGAAAGACGCCTTTCAATTTTAGGAAGAAAAGATCAAGGCCACAGAAATTCAATTTTTTTCCCCCGAACATAAAGGAAAATAATGGAATCACCCCTCGTATTCAGGCAGCATTCAAGAAAACAATGTGCATGAATATGGAGTTGCACAAAATATGCATAAAATTCACCATTACATCTACAGTACCAATTCTCAAAAAGTAAGATCAATTCTAGTGCCTTTACCTTTGTACACGGGGTAGTCATTGAGACTTTCCAATCGTTTAGAACCATACCATTCATTAATGATATTTATAATGAAACACAGAAATTTTGCAATACAGTATAGCATGATGCAAGTCTTATCGAAATTATGAACATCAAGGTTATTATTTTCAGATAAACATGCCAGATTCTTTTCAATATTGATAGATACAGGGAAGTACTGTAAAACTTAGAGTGTGAACAATCTTGGTTTTTCCATTTTGTTTTATCTCCTTTTTGATATTTCTGTTCATATAAGATAAGATAAGATAACTTTATTGTTCCACAAGGGAAATTCTTCTGCTCGTCGTCACATATTATATTAAAAAATGTAAAACAAATATAAAAACATACAAAACAGTCACTATAGAAAATATAACAATTTACAAGTAAAATACAATGACAACCATCGAAAAAATAATTGAATTACAATTATGATTATTTTTATTATTCTTATTATTATTATTATTATTATTATTATTATTGTTATCGTAATTAATACAGTTAAAATTATTATTGATATTATTATATACATAGATAATGAATTGTCTTCTAAACATCTTGTTGAACTGGGTGATGCCGGAGGGGATAAATGATATATAACTGAAATAATCGCTAAAATGTCAAGTGTGATCCATTTCATTTGATTTAGCTTAAGTATATAAAACTAATATACAAGATAATTGTTGACATTTCAATGGTTAATTCGATAAATAAAAAATCACCAATTCAATAAATATCGAATGTGCTTTTTCTTTTGGTCTCGTTAAAGATGCAGTCTGAGAACATCTAAGTATCAAAAATTTAAAAAATCAAAAGATAACGAATCTGGGGGACCCTGCTGCTAAACTACAATGACCCATCAGTGGTGCACATCTTAGTTGACATGGTCAGTCAGTTTGCGTCAAGGGCCTCGACTGTACTCTTGAACCAGGGCCCCTCACAACCTAGTTATATGCCACTGAATCACCAGCTTTATGGTTCTTGGATTTTACTTTAACAAGATTACTTTTATAGTATACTTGTATTTAAATGCATGTTGTTGATTTAAAACATTAAATTTAATATAAGCTTATGAAATTATATATATACCAATTTAGATTTATGTTGAAATAAAGAATTGGTGGCACATGAATATGGCTTTGAATAAATCCTTCACGTCAAACTCAAGCAATCAAAAAATAAAGAAGCCATGATAATAATGGTAATGTTCTTTTTATGCAAGGATTTAGTTTAAAGATTTTGATTTTATATCATTGTTGGCAATTTCACCTAGACATGCTGGCTATACAACAAGTTCAATATTTCGCAAATACACATTTTGCTATCTAGATGTTGGTATTACTATATTTATATATATAGCAACTAACCATTCTAGTACGTACTGTAGCTATGCGAAAATGTCGGCATCTATTATCAGTAAAAATAAATTGCACCTTAGGGACATATGTATGGACCATTTAGAAGAAAATCAATATGAGTCCCTACAAAGAATATAATACTGAAATGTACTCAAATCTGTTCAATTTAATAATTGAAAATAAAAACGCTATCCTCCTGTGTCTGCGAATAAGGCAAATCTAGAGGAAGGGGGATTTTAAGGTTGATTGTCTAAACCGATGTTCTGCAAACAGTCACAACCAACTAGTGACTTTATTTTATTGATGGATTGCGATACCATTTATAGAAATCAAAAACAGGGAGTAATGCTAAAACTAACCTACTGTATCAATATCGCAATTTTTTTTTTTTTTAATGTATATAATGTTCTTCAATTTGTTGCAATAGTAATGCTCATTAAGCCCTAATTGTGAATGGTAGTTTAGACAGCTGGAAAAATTTAAAATTTAAATTGGGTCAAGCATTATATTTAAAGTACAATTCACTTTTATTGACAATTTTTGCTAATTACTGTAATTACTGTATATGTCAATATTGAAATAGATTTTTAAGACTTAGACTTGTTTTTAATGTAAACATTTCATGTTTTTTAAGTTTTAAAATATTTGTACTCATTAGTAATTTAGTTTCATCGTTGATTTAATCCATGTAGAGCGAAATGCTGGGCTTCTGAAAGTCCACCCGTGGTAGTTGCCAGGTTATCGGAAATTTTTATTTCAAATTCCGCAAAAAAATACAGAATCTTGCCAATAATAGTTCCATGAAATTATATTATATAAATAATACAATTTTGAACTGATAATTATGAAATGTAATAGCAAATTATGAAAGTATTTATATTTAAGTGATACACTTAGGTTTTCAGAATAAGTTCTCGTATCCGTTTTACTACCCCTCCACCAAAGGCGCAATGGTCCAAGGAGTCCAGTACAACATGTTGCAGTTCGTAGTACTCAATTAAACTTAAAAAAAGTTTCTTCAAACAATATCCTGGACATGGTTTGTTATTACTAATTTTGTTGATAAAGACTGTGGTTGCTATGGTAATAGTGAGGAATTTGTCTATTTTACATTGTCTGCTATTAATCGCACTTGTTTTTTCATTAATAAAGTTCAGTAAATTTTCCCCATGGTCATATTCAATTGTTTGGAACTCGGTTAATTGAAATCTAAAAACGTGATTTACGCCTGCAAATTAATTCCCAACTGCGTCATGTTGAAAAGAATTATATTAGAAGCGAGTTTGTCAGCCAATCAAGCTTTGATATCGGTAATGTATAGAAAATGAGTGAATAGTTCATTACTTAGGCCACTCATCGTTTTTTTTTTCTTTGCTACATCTGGAAAGGATTAAATTGTTTATTTACAGTAGGATAGGGCTGTGGATTTTGTACCATAAGCTTTTACAATCATATTCTGTTTTCTGAACTTATTAGAATGCAATTTTAATAAATGTACCTGTACTTGATTTGAGGAACAACCAAATGATGTAATCTTCCTATTAATATAGTCTTATCAAATTATGCTCCCACCCCATTTTTAAATAATTTGTTTAATAATAATAATAATTTATAAAGCGCCAATATCACAAAATGAGGTAAAAATCAAAGGCGCTTACATGTTAAAAAGAGGTGTTTTCAGTTTAGTCTTAAAAATAGCAACTGAGGGTGATTTGGTAATATGGGGGTGGGGGATGTGTCAAAGGGTGACAACTGAAAATAAAAATGATCTGTGGCCTTAAGAATGGGTGTTAAATTTAGGAACAATAAACAAATTAAGGAAATTAATGGATTCACATTCAAACCTTTCATTGATTTTTTGTTTTATTATTATTATTATTTCATGTGGTTGATCTAAGCATTTCATTTATTTTGTTTTACTTATTTTGCCTTGTTTATCATGCAATAGAAATCACTGTCTAAAAGGCTCCTCCAGCATTGTGAGAATTAGAAAGTAGTGGCACAAAAAATAACCTAATAACAACACACCTAGTAGCTTTTACAGTATAAGAAATATCAAAATTTGCATTGTTTTTCTACATACATGATGTGACCGATATACATATATAATATATACATATGTATATTTTAATTAGTAAATGCATATTTTTCTCTCACAAAAGTACACAGATGTATGTTACTGTAAACTAAATCCTTTCCGAGCCACTGGGGCTCATAGGGCTGGAGCTTATCCCCAGTTTCTGTAGTGTGAAGCGGATGAGAGTTGTACTCCCCATGGACGGGACACTAGTCCATCGCAGGTTAGTCCCCAGCAGTTTGCTGGTAACCATTGATACAGCTGGGTGGACTGAAGCAATGTAGCTAAAGTGCCTTGCCCAAGGACACAAGCGAATCTGCACAGCGGAGACTCGAAACCCCAACCTTACGATTGAAAGCCCAAACCTCAACTGCTGCGCCAAACTGCCACTACTGTATGTTATTACTGTATATGGTACACAAATCCCGCATATTATTATTTATTATTACATCGATAAACCTTGATATTAAATTTTGATCTATTTTATCTGAACATATGATTAATGTGCATTGAAGGACACATTTGAGAATAAGTATAATGAACCCCAGTAGTGAAGCAATGTAGCTGAAGCAATGTAGCTAAAGTGCCTTGCCCAAAGACACAAGTGAATCTGCACAGCGGAGACTCGAAACCCCAACCGTGCAATTGAAAGCCAAACTTCAACCATTGGCCAAACTTCCACTACTGTATGTTACTGTATCTGGTACACAAATTCCGCTTATCATTATTTATTATTACATCGATAAACCTTGATATTAAATTATGATCTATTTTACCTGAACATATGATTAATGTGCATTGAAGGACACAATTGAGAATAAGTATAAATAATGAACCCCGGTAGTGAAATAATTGGTAGAGAAGAATGATGAAAATAAAGATGCCTTACATAAATTGATCTGACCTACTGTATATGTAAAAGGCAGTAATGATTCATACAAAATATGATATTTTTGCAATGGTAAACATTATTGAAATTTATTTATTTATTTATTCATGGTATAAAAAAAGAACACCAAAACATGCAGCCCGAAGGGT
>NW_022714175.1:512515-534916 GCF_011630105.1 Anneissia japonica
TACACCAATGGTTGCAAATAATACAAATAAAAGAAATTAATCAAATTCACAATCCAATTATTTAATAATTAATTAACAAATAAAGTTATATATACAAGGTCATCAAAATTAAACTGCGTTTAATTAAACGGCTACACGTATAGCTAGGCCTGCCAAGGATTATGGTATGGTCCTTGGTTCTACAGTATAATGCTCTGTCCACACCAAAGTTTTATAACAAATATATGTGATTTTTCCCAGACTATGATATAGTACAGGGGTTCTCAACTGGTGGCCATCTCTGGCCTGCGAGTGCGTGTTATGCGGCCCGCGAGGACAAGCTGAAAATAATATTTTCCGTTAGGCATAAACCTAGATTTCTAACCTCAATAATTTCGCATTCTGTTTTGCCAACTTTCCAACACACCCACTTTCAGCCTCTTGCACAGTTGCTCGCTTGATGTTTCATGTTTAGGAGAAAAGAGTAGGCGTTCATTTAAACTTTTCATGTGGATATTGCAGATACTGTATCACTGATGACCCATGATATGGTATATAACATTTTGACTTTTGCATTACCAAACACAAGGGTAAACTTTCTTAGGTCAAGATGCCTTGAATGAGCATCTAGCAGCTAATTTTCAAAGAAATTCTAATTTGGGAGGGTGACACCTCACCAAAACCCTCCCCCTACCTTGCGACTACGCCACTCGGATGGGGCTATGCGCTTTGGTACGCCGTTTGCCCTGGCCTTTCAAATTTTATTCAATGAACAATTTTGGTCCCCTATTGTGATATAGTTGAGAGCACCCAGTATAATATGTTCATCAGTATGCTCTCATGAGTGTGATATGGAGCCTAGAAGAACAGGGCAATTTTGGACAATTCTAGGTTGGTCTGAATCAATTTAATACTAAATTATTATGCCCAAAGAATTTTATTTGAAGAAAAACATTTTTTTAAGGTCATAGTTTTGGCCAACTAGAGACCTAACTAAGCCCACCTTCATTTGTCACTGCCAATGTGGACAATTAGAATCACTGATAATTTTTCGCCAAATTGGCTTCCTACTGTAAGAGTTAACATTGGTAATAATGGTTTTTAATGAAAGGAAGTTTTGAGATCAAAACCTCTGCCTTACTGGCACTTCCACTGCCAATGTGGACAATTTGATGACTGATCATTTTCCGCTTAATTGTCTTTGTTTCAGTTGTCATTGGGGATACTGGTTTTAATAAGATATGATACATGTATATGGCCTCAAGTTGTCTTCTTTTCTCCTCCCGTTAGGCTTCTAATTTGAGATTGAATTAATAGTTTAGCAAAGCTTACATTACAGCCTAACTAAGGCCACTTTTTTTTCTGGCTTCCCCCTTCTTTTCTCCTTCCCTTGGGCTTCTAATTTGTGATTGAATTCATAGTTTAGCAAATCCTACATTACTGCCAAACCAAGGCTACTTTATTTTTCTAATATGTATTTATTGCGCCTGAAATAACAAGCAAGAAGAAATAGCACTCGCACTAAGATCTTATACATGATGACAAGATTAATGCGAGCCCCCAATAATAAGATACTTGAGACCGCCGCATTAATTCCCATTTACGCAACTGAGGAAAATGTGTATATTCACCATATTTTGGAGAATCATCAGTGATATTTGATATTCTGTAATCAAGTCGGGTTTTCAGGAGAGACTGGTTTAGAGAAGGGAAAGTGATGATAATTTACAAAAATTTCCACTTTGATAGCAAGTAATGCTCGGTAATATACACATGTGTATACTGTATAATTATTTTCTTTACTTGAAATTTGATTTGAAATCTACCAGGTGTTTTGCTGTAATACATTTGCTTAAAGCCTGGTTTCCATGAAATTGCTACATTGTCGCTAGAGTGTTTTCAGTGCAGTCGTGGAATGCTTCCCCAAATTCAACCGACCAATCAGCATCACCAAAAGCTGTCAGCGATAGCGTGTAGCGATTATATGGAAACCAGGCTCTACATGTTTGATCGAAGATTCTACATGAAAGGGTGTAAAATTTTCTGTGTGTTTGTTTCTATGTTTGGTTATTTGGCTGTGGATCCATATATAAGTTTGTCTTGTTATGTATTTGTTGTGTTAAAGTCCCATTACCGGCAAAATTTCACTCGCTTTTATGTATACTTTATACAGTCAATAAAGTGTGCCCTCTTTGATGAGATTAGTTTTTGTACTTCGCATCTCGCACACTGCGGTCAATCGAGTAGGTCTGATATATGTTTAAGTGTCAAAATCTCGGTCAGAATCATTTTTTTAACAAATTTGAAATAATTCCTATGAAATATTAGCAACAGAAAATATTATGCTAGCAGTGTTGGATAGGCTAACGTTTCCAGCGCCAATATATTTCTTCGCAGACCTATCGCAAAATCATGAAAAATTCATCCATTTATTTTTTGTGTGGAACACAAAAAAATCAAATTAATTATTTTACAATTTTTTTTATGTTTAGGAATGTCTAAATTCAGTTAAACTAGCAATTTCGTATTATATTTATAAATCTTTATAACACGTATAAAAATTCGATTTTTTTTTTTAAACAACTATGATTTTGCCAGGAATGGGGCTTTAAGCTGCAAGTATGGGTGTGTGTTTGGCTATGGGTTGTCTGTGAGGTTGTCTGTGTTTCGCTGTGTTGTTGTTTTTGGTGTGTACTGCATATTTTCTGCTATTATTTTGCAATGTTTTTTTAGACTATGTATTTGTAGATATTTGCCAGTGTACAGTATATAGCAGATATCTTTACCTCTGTGTGAATACATACTTGTGCATGACACTGTATATAAAGTGCAAGCTTTTGTTGTGTTATTTGTTTTCAAAACTACCTACATGGTGTACCACAAGCTTCAACATATATGTTAAACATACACTATATGTTATTACTTTGCCATGCAAAGTTTCAAACAATACGTTGTTATTGTTGTTGTCATTTATATTATGTGGCTTTATGTTTAGCTATTTGGTTATGTGATGCCAGACATATTATTTAACTGTGTATAATTATGTTTCTCCTTGTTTGAATAGATAACCTTGGCTATGCATTTAGATGTAGCTAATTTTCTTAGATTATCATCTAGATATGTTTGGCTATTTGACTTGGTGTTTGCTTAAAGATTTGGCTGCATAGTTAGCTGTGCAATTGGCTATTAATTATCCTCGTTGACTGTTTGTGTGTTGTTTTACTACATTCATCACTATTCCCATCAGCTCTATGATAACAAGTTCTATTACAAGCTATTATCTGCTATTATCTAATGATGTCATAATGACTCAATTTCCAATCTGCTTTTAAACCTAATCTGATGGTAATTCATTTTTTTATTGTATGTTATTTCCATGTGAACATGTTATAATGTTCCCTGGGCAGACACCTATATCCGTTTAAATCAAATTTTAATAAAATGTTAAAGAAGTGCATGTACATTGTGTGTTTTATTGCTCATAAATCAATTCCTATGGAGGTATGTTAAGATCCTGTTAATAACTACATTTCCAGTAGTCAGAATGCTAAAAAAAACTTTTATGATCTCTCTTGATGAGTTTTAATCCATATTAGATCAAAAGGAATATATCTTATAATATAAAGAGAAATTTTGTGCATATTTGGATAGTTTTCTTGAATGTAAAAAGTTATATTAATAATAAAGCAAAGAAGGTTAAATGACATATGAAACTATGAATTAAAGTCATTAGGATGAAAAGATATTAAATTGTTAGGATGATAAGATATTAATTATAATTTATATTGGTTAGATGGATTTGAATGTGTATTAAACTTCATTGGTTACAAATGACAGTCATATCTCGAAAAGAAGCCCATACTATCTTGACATTTGGTGACTGTCTTTTGTAAGGAATGAAAGCTCAAAACAAAAATATTCGACAACATTTGAGGAATGTGAGTACACTGTTTTGTTTGTTTCCTTTTAAGTTTCCTGTTTAATTGCGTATTTTTAAACATTTTTATTTACCGGTAATTAAAACCAGTTTGCCTACTTTTTTAGGTGTAATCAATTTTGCCAACTACCAGTTAGCAAAGCCAGTAGGATTGCAGACTTGATTGTTGATACTTCGTCCAGTCCAGCTGTTCTGCGACTGGCGCCACCAATGTATGAAGTAGATTGTGTCCCACCGCTTATTGATGTTGGGCAATTGATATGCGCCCCCCCCCCCTTGCGTTTCATATTGTCCTTAGTTTTTCGTAATCATGTAGATTCTTTATTTTTCTTTAAAAATGGGATCAATGTAATTGGATAGAATTAAGATTTTTTTTTATTGATTTATTACTGTAGGTTGGTTATATTTCCAGTGCTTTTTATGTAAAGACTAGGTACCATACAAAAATCCTAAATTATAGAAAATTCAAATAATTATAAAATATAGTCTAAGGAAAATGAATTATTATACATTATATTCATTCTATTTCTATCAGGACACATTAGAAGTCTATGAAATTTTAAAATGCAATCAATATTGTGTCATCAATATGTATGTCATAAAAAGTAGTAATAAAATTTGATTCCAATTGTTAATATAATAATATCATAGTGTAAAAAAATGGAAAATTTACACTATGATATGATAACATCAAATATTAATATAAAATTAAAATTGAAAAATTGTCCTCAAAATACCAAGGTCAATTAATTGTTCTCTGTATTTCGAAAAAAAAAATTAGTTTGGTTTTTCATTGGAAAAAAAATATCCTCTTTTGTTATTGGTCCTTTCGAGTCAATTTTTTAAAATTAAAGGGCTTACATGTAGTGTCCTTCTCCGTTACGACAGATATCATAGGGTATTTGTTGGAAATGCAACAGTAATCGAAAACCTCAACTGTCTAGCAATTTCATCAACAGTTTATAGCTAGGGATTAACAGAGGTGGAGAGACATTCTCATCTCCAAGAATAGAGCCTAGAGTAAACAAATCTAAAATGCTGTGAAAAAAATCCTCACATAAGATAAATTTAACATTCAATTAATGAATAGTGACTATATTTAAAGGTATCGTTTTAGAAACTTAGAGGTCCTTTTGGTGAACAGACTACGTTAGGATTCAGCTCTATTAGGTTGTCTGATCATACCGTATATGATATCAATTTAAAAATATGAGTTTCTACCTGATGAGAATTTAATATTTTTTGACCATCTTCGTTATTTGTTTTACAAATACGGCCGTGGCCTGTCATTGGATGAAATTTTCTCGTTCAGTCATTAAGCTTTGTTTTGTCCTCAGGCTATTGAAGTATGGGTTTCAATGATGATATAATTAAAAATTACACATACGCTACAGAAGGAGGGAGATAAGCAGAGGTTATCGGAGATAGTTTTTGTGATAGGTTTCTGGATCATGAATAGTCCAGTGTTATTAGATGTGAATATTAATTTTAATTTCAAGATTGCCACAAGCCTCAATAATGAAATTCAATAGAAACAGAAGGCAAAGAGGGGATCAGGTACAGTCTTATGGCAAGATTCAATCCAGCTCTTTGCTTGCAGCTGTTGGCAGAGTGGCTTGGTTTCTACTCAATAGCTTTCATGCAATCTTATTTTCACATCTTAATACAGAGGTACTCAACTATATCACAATAGGGCCCAAAATTGTTCATTGATTAAATTTGAAGAACCAGGACAAGAGGTGTACTATGGCCCATAGTGCCATCCGAGCGCTGCAGGTGTGATCCGAGGGAGTGTTTGGGAGGTGGTGTCCCCCCTTCACGAATTAGAAATTGTTTGAAAAAAATAAGCCACTAGGCGCTCATACAGGGCATCTTGGTAATGCAAAAGTCAAAATGTTATATATCACACAACAGGTCATCGGTAATACAGTATTTCTTTGCTGTTTGCTGGGATAGTTCACCCCAAAAGTTCCAGTCTGACAGAATTGTTACAAACTGTTACGGATAGCTAAGCGTATACGTACACATATTCGTTCACATGCGAAACCTCTCAACTAACAACTACTACACATATTGTATATTTAATTTTAATATACAAATTCAGAATATTTTAATATTATACATATTAATATAATATAGTTGTACACTGTTGCAAATAATTATTATTTCAGTAGATATTTATAATAATCTCTGCTTTTCACAAACATCTAAATTTAAATATTAAACCTTCTGCATTTGCTCTTTAAAATGCTGCATTTTTTAAATCATATTTTCTCAAGTTGAAATCTTGAACTGCGGTTCAGCAAAAAGGAGTTACTGTAGTCTTAATGTTAGCAACGTAATTCTACTAGACTTATTAATAATCTCCTTGCAATATACAAGATTTTTCAGCCGTGATTGATTTAATTTTTCGTATATTCAAGGTCACCGAGCATTGCTTCAAGGTCAACAACATTTGTTCAAATAAAATTGCTGACACGTTTCATTGTTTCAGTTCTTATTTTATAAAAAATGAATTTCATCAATATGATGTATAAACTGGCCAAATAATTCAGTATTTATAATGTTTTTAATATACTTCTATATTGCTAATGATTGTCTTTTTTGTTAAGGTAATACAACACATTGTCAGGCCTTGCCTTTGTTGTATTTTCTTCATCTGAATTTTTTTTTTTTTTTATTCATGATGGAAAGATAAAGGTTGATTGGTTGATTGATAATGTTTCCATTATGCAGCTACATCATGGATATAACACAAATACAAATTATTCTTTATTCTGGAAAGTTTTTTTGTACAGTTGCCGTTCTAGTCTCCCAGATTTCAGTCCAGATTTGGTAAAAATATAAATTAAAGTACTGTACAAGAAAATGAAATAAATAAAAGATTTCAACAAGTATTAAATACAGTGCACCAATGCACTGCATACATGTCTTATACCAATGGAATTTATTTTGAAAATAAATTCAACAGATCAACATGAATATATTTGTCCCTGTGCCTAGGCTTTTACTAGCACTACAGCTTCAAATTGGTGTTTAAAACATAGGTTTACAGATAATAAATGTGTCTGTTGTATTGAATGTGTTCCAAAAATATTGGTGTGTTATAAAGTGAAGCATTTCCTACCGGAGAAAATCTTTACTATTACTGTACTATTCATGGGTACAATACTAGACATAAAAATAACTATCGACTAGATATTCATAAGATCGAATCTGTATTTTCAACTGGACCTAAATTTTGGAATAATTTGTCAAACATTTTAAAACCAGATTTCTAAGCACATCCAATCTCGCAAGTTAACTTTATGGAAATACTCTGACTTAATAAATGATTACTTGTTCACTTTGGCTACATGGTTTTCATAGGGGTGGGTGGGTAATGTAATTGTTTTGATTAATGTGTATTTTTAATGTTTTTAATATTCTTCTATATTGCTAATGATTCTCTTTTTGTTAAGGTAATACAACACATTGCCAGGCCTTGCCTTTGTTGTATTTCCTCCATCTTAATTTTTTTGTTGTTTTTATTCATGATGGAAAAATAAAGATTGATTGATAGATAGATAATGTTTCCATTATGCAGCTAAATCATGCAGAGAACATATGTGACCGTGATGTGATGAGTTTTTTCAAAAGGGGCGTTTATTCGAGGGAGGCGTTAATTTTTTTGTGTAAAATGGATACGTATATACTGAAATAAACGCTCATTAATTTCACTGTAAATGTGGAACTACAACGCATAATTACTACCAAAATGTGTTCTTGCGTGAACAAAAAGACTTGTTGATCCTAAACAGGTTAGAATAAATGTAATTCTATAGGAGTAGAACATTAACAGAATGTGTTGAAAATGATATTGCTTCCGTTAGTCATTTGGGGTGGGGGATGGCTCTGGAGGGAGCGTTTATTCTAAGCGGGGTGTTTATTCCAGTAATAACGGTATTGATTTTGAAATCTTTGGAAGCTGTTTTCTTAAAACCTACATGGCAGATATCTACTGAATAAAATATTCATAACTTCGCTATAAATGCTCAACCAATTTCCATAAAAAAAATACTGTTTTTTAGGGGAATTCATCCAGGAATCTGAAAATGCCAAAAACCCAATTTTGAATTTTTGCCACAGATGACTGGTTTTGTCGGAGCCGGTCACATTAAAAAAACTGATTTCATGGCAGATATCTACTACATGGCAGATATCTACTGAATTACATATTCATAACTTCAATTACATATTCATAACTTCAAAATATTCATAACTTCGCTATAAATGCTCAACCAATTTCCATAAAAAAAATACTGTTTTTTAGGGGAATTCATCCAGGAATCTGAAAATGCCAAAAACCCAATTTTGAATTTTTGCCACAGATGACTGGTTTTGTCGGAGCCGGTCACATTAAAAAAACTGATTTCATGGAACATTGCTAGAGATTGCTGCATACATTAAACTTATTTCATCTGTTTTGAATTAAAAATAAATTGAAAAATGAAATTCAGTTTTTAAATTGTTTGCTTTCACATTTTAGTTCATTTGAAAATGAAAAAATATATTTTTCAATAAAAAATACACATAAATAATATTGTTTCTATATTTATTTGCATAGACTTTCAAATTAGCTGGTTGTAGTTTAATTTTTAATTTTTTTTTATTAAACATCAATCAATAATGAAAGTATAATAATGATAATAATAGTAATATAAGTAATAATAATAATAATAATAATGTTATGTAAGTGATGTTTTGCCGTACCTGACATGTTATCGTACTAAATACTTACGTTTCCACACGCAAACGCACAGCAAAAAAATAATAATAAATAAAATTTTAAAAATACGGTAATAGTAATTTTGTTGGGAAATCTGTGCGCTTGACAAACGAGAAAGCAAATCAATAAACTAATCCTCATTCTAACCCTTTAAAAATGACTATAATCCCGCTCCTTAAACTAAGCACGGTTGGTCAGTGACTCCGAGGAGCTCATCTGCCCTTTTGTTCGGATATTACTCCTCTTCCTGCAATTGGATCTCAGTATATTTCTTTTTGATTTCCTTTTGCTTATTTTGTTAAAACTGTACCATTGCAGTTTTTGTATTAAGTATTTAGTTAAGTATTAATTGTTAATGTTAAGATTCTTCTCTCCTTTTTCTTTTGTGTTTTTTGTAAGACCGCACCACTGACTGTAAATGCCACCAATACAAAGGTGAAGTGTCACAAATAAATAATAAATAATAATAACTTATTTAATCCACCAAATAAACATTTCCATGTGAGGTTTTCCAGTATTTCTCCACAGAGTGTTTATCTTTGGTATTAATATAATAGTAAATATGATTTTGTGTAGAGCACATATCTATTTGAAAGGAATTACCCCAGAGTCCTTGAAAGAAAAAAAATGAAAAAAAATCAGGAGGTATACTTGCCTGAAAATATTGTAATTACTGCATAACTGTAAAAAATACTGACTAAAGCAACTTTTATTTTTGTGTTGCTGCTATGTGGTGTTGATGTTTGCTGGTATTGTTGTTGCTGTTGCTTTTGCTGCTGCTGGTGGTGTTGTTGCTGCTGTGTGCTGCTGTTGCTGGTGTTATTGCTGGTGTTAATTTTGTTGTTGTTTCTGGTGTCATTGCTGGTGTTGCTTTTGTTGTTGTTGCTGTTGTTGTTGGTGTTGTTTTTGCTGTTGCTTTTGCTGTTGGTGTTGTTGTTGCTGTTGCTTTTGCTGCTGCTGGTGTTGTTGCTGCTATGTGTGCTGCTGTTGCTGGTGTTATTGCTGGTGTTGATTTTGTTGTTGTTGCTGGTGTTATTGCTGGTGTTAATTTTGTTGTTGTTGCTGTTGCTGGTGTTATTGCTGGTGTTGATTTTGTTGTTGTTGCTGGTGTTATTTGCTGGTGTTATTTGCTGGTGTTGATTTTGTTGTTGTTGCTGGTGTTATTGCTGGTGTTGCATTTGTTGTTGTTGTTGTTGCTGTTGCTTTTGCTGCTGCTGGTGTTGTTGCTGCTGTGTGCTGCTGTTGCTGGTGTTATTGCTGGTGTTGATTTTGTTGTTGTTGCTCCTGTTATTGCTGGTGTTAATTTTGTTGTTGTTGCTGTTGCTGGTGTTATTGCTAGTGTTGATTTTGTTGTTGTTGCTGGTGTTGATTTTGTTGTTGTTGCTGGTGTTATTGCTGGTTTTGCATTTGTTGTTGTTGTTGTTGCTGTTGCTTTTGCTGCTGCTGGTGTTGTTCCTGCTGCTGTGTGCTGCTGTTGCTGGTGTTATTGCTGGTGTTAATTTTGTTGTTGTTGCTGGTGTTATTGCTGGTGTTGATTTTGTTGTTGTTGCTGTTGGTGTTATTGCTGGTATTGCTTTTGTTGTTGTTGTTGCTATTGCTATTGTTGTTGCTGCTTTTGTTGTTGTTGCTGATGTTATTGCTACTGTTGTTGTTGCTGTTGTTACTCTTGTTTGCAGTTGCTAATATTGTTATTATTGGACAAGTGGTTATCAAAGACTAATTGATTAGTTGTTAGTTGACTACCCCAACATTATGGAGATAAAGAGGAAAGTGAAATTTGAAAGAAATGACAACAAAATTATAAATTATAAGTTTACTTTAGGTAATGCCATAAAACTTAATAATATTTATTTTTTTGTTGCTTTCTAATAGTTTCCAGAGTGTTGATGTTTCTTTCTGTTCTGCAGCATTATCAGATTAAAAGAAATATGTCTTGAAAAATTTAAAAACATACAATAATAGATAACTGTTATATAGTTCATAAGTTCATTTTACGCTAAATTAGATTTTTTTTTTCCTGTTACAATGAATGTGTATATCGTGCCTTAATAAGCAGTAGCGATAATAAATGACAAAAACTGTAAAAACAGTATCAATTTATACATAGCAAAAATTCTCTACTTACTAACACTGTAAAAAATAATTTTTCAAAACCCATTCTTTTCCCCTGAAAAGAGACATAAATGTACAAGGAAGTCAGTCAATCAATCAGTCAATCGTTCAAGTAAACTATCATTCATGAATATCATTCATTACAATAGCAAATATTTCTAATTAAACTAGTATCACCGCCATCACATTAAGGCCATTGACCCTTAAATGTGGGTTCACTGTGCACTGAATGAACTTACAAAATGCTTCTTCAATATTATTAATTGTGTAATTTAACATTTCATCTCATTTAGTATCAGTATTTTACCATTATATATTATTAATATATTAATATTTTATGTCCTCATATAATTTATTTGGGATTACAATAACAACCAGTTTCTTTCCATTGAGTGTTCATCCAGAGTATAGTCTTTAAAAAATTTTTAATATTTGATCTTCCTTTATTATCAACTACACTTGATAAAGGCCCATCAACTTGGGCCAAAAAGATCTAACTTTCCAGTGTAAACTGTATCTTGTGCTGTAGTGCTATTTGATGACTGAAACTGTAGGTAGTTAAAAAAATTAAAGTTGGACAAATGTAGATGTGATTACTAAAAACATTGTGTATTGTTTTGTAAAATGCTTGCGATACACCAAGTAAATGGCCTTAAACTGGTGTCGTTTAGTATGAGTCTGTTTCTACTGGAAAGAAAAAATCGATTAAAAATTGCTTTTTCAAAAAAATTGCCTTTTTTCTTGTAGTAGAAACGGGACCAGTTCGAAAAAAGCGATTAAAAACACGCAATGAATAGGGTGTTTGAATGGCAAATAACCTATTTTGGCTGTGCACCTTTTAGCTGCAACACAAAAGAAGCGATTATCAGGTGAAATGTGACCTCCAGGTCAAACCACTGCAAACTTTCAAAATAATTAGTCCTCTTGTCCATGTCCTAGGCCTACAATCTAAAATGTCAGCAGACATATGGGGCGACAAAATCGTTTTGTATTTAGTTTTGTGGCAGGACAAAGCATTCGCCTTCTAGCTGCACACCGTATCCTACTCCTCGCCATCATGACCAGAATTCATGTGAAGTAATTGTCTTATTTGTGAGAAAAAAATACAATATACAGTTTTAAAAATTGTGCCATAATTTCCGCCACGAAAACCGATTTTTGTAAAAGCAAAAATATGAGTTGCAATGTGGTTAAAAAAAAAATTGATTATTTTGTATTTATCATTAGAAACTGCCCAAAATCTAGAGATTTCAGTTAGATTGTTCTAATCTTCTTTAGAAGAGTAATAAATTGATCCCATCATTAAGGGATGTAGGATGAGGAGATTGGAGTCTACTAATGATGGATCTTTTCATTATTCTTCTTACGGCGATTAAAGCCATCTAAAAATTGAGATGCTCTCAAGATTGTTTTTTTTTAAACAATGGTTTTTCAATCTATGTAGTGTACCACATTTACCAAACAGTAGTAACATTAAATGTTTTTAATAATCAATTTTATATTGGTTCACTATATTGCTTATGCTTGTATGTTGTTACTATGAACTATAAACCCATAATAATTGAATTAACTCTAAAGCTTGGTTTCCATAGAATCGCTCACCCTTTCCATAATTTTTATATATTTTATGAAAGGTTTGCACTTTTTAAAATGATCTATTTATTGTTGCTTTATTCTTTCTACAGCGCACTAAACCTTTTGAAATGCCACTTAATCAATAAATATTTATGATATTCATATTTCATTTTAGCACTTCAAAATAAACCTGACTTTTTGGTACCTATACCATGTAGAGTAGCACTAATGTCCAATATTTTCATCTCACTGCGAACCATTCTGATTGTGCAGCGGTGAGCTTAGTACACACTCGTATAATAATACATTCAACTTTGCAACATCAGCTATTAGCCTGGTAATTTTGATATATGAATCTATAGAGCTTCTGTTTGATTATTTGTTGAACTGTGTTTGTGCTAATGAACCTGAGCAAATTCAATATTTGAATTGCATACTCTGTATATTTGAGCAAGTCATTAGTTGTCAATTGAATATAGAAAATGGAAACAAAATTTCATAGCCAGTACTAAAGATGTAATATGATATGGCGAGACTTTTTTTTCATACCTTGTTTCGTAAACAATGTTTTTTAAAGAATCGTCACAAAAAAAAAATAAAATTTTGTTTTCTTATTTCAAATAGTTTTGCCAAAAACATCCAGACGGAAGAGATAATAAATAAAGTTGTATTGGTGAATGTAAACTGTGTAGTAATGGGATTGCTTTAAATTTATATAATTAGAAAAAAAATATACATATCTTGTTTTTTGGAGATTTAAAGGCTGCGACGGGCTATTAAATATAAAGATGAACTTTCACATTTCATGGCGGCAGGTGTGCTAATTGACCAAAAATAAACTCACATTATTGGCGGGCGCCAGGTACGTTACACAAAGTATAAAAAAATCTTGCCTACTTGTAGAATATTTCTAGAGCGCCTTCCACAATAGAATTGTCTCAAGGCTCAGACAGTGTCGGACCACGAATCATATTGAAAAACAGAAGAATAAAAATGAACATGTAATAATAAATGTTCACTTAATATAAAAATGGTTTCCATTGGCGCTGTTGTGGCATGCTCTCATAGAAGGCTTGTTTCCATTGGTGCTGGTGTGGCATGCTCAATTAATAGAAGAATTGTTTCCATTGGGGCTGTTGTGGCATGCTCTCATAGAGCATGCCACAACAGGATTGTTTCCATTGGTGCTGGTGTGGCATGCTCAATTAATAGAAGAATGGTTTCCATTGGCGCTGTTGTGGCATGCTCTCATAGAAGGATTGTTTCCATTGGTGCTGGTGTGGCATGCTCAATTAATAGAAGAATGGTTTCCATTGGCGCTGTTGTGGCATGCTCTCATAGAAGGATTGTTTCCATTGGTGCTGGTGTGGCATGCTCAATTAATAGAAGAATGGTTTCCATTGGCGCTGTTGTGGCATGCTCTCATAGAAGGATTGTTTCCATTGGTGCTGGTGTGGCATGCTCAATTAATAGAAGAATGGTTTCCATTGGCGCTGTTGTGGCATGCTCTCATAGAAGGATTGTTTCCATTGGTGCTGGTGTGGCATGCTCAATTAATAGAAGAATGGTTTCCATTGGCGCTGTTGTGGCATGCTCTCATAGAAGGATTGTTTCCATTGGTGCTGGTGTGGCATGCTCAATTAATAGAAGAATGGTTTCCATTGGCGCTGTTGTGGCATGCTCTCATAGAAGGATTGTTTCCATTGGTGCTGGTGTGGCATGCTCAATTAATAGAAGAATGGTTTCCATTGGCGCTGTTGTGGCATGCTCTCATAGAAGGATTGTTTCCATTGGTGCTGGTGTGGCATGCTCAATTAATAGAAGAATGGTTTCCATTGGCGCTGTTGTGGCATGCTCTCATAGAAGGATTGTTTCCATTGGTGCTGGTGTGGCATGCTCAATTAATAGAAGAATGGTTTCGACGCCTAGAAATGCCATTGAGCAGGCACCACTGGTAGGTAGAAAATAAATTTTCCGACATCAGCGGAAAAACTCTTTGTGTCAATGGGCGTAGGTACACCCCAGTGGGTGTCACTCGGTCGGCGTAATAATTTCAACCTATTGCATTTCCTCGTGTGGATACGTAACCAGACCCCTTTCTCGTTGCGGATTGAAATTACCTCGCTCCGTGCACCGATAACTACTTGGAAATTCTTTTTGACCGAATCACACTATATCTGATCATGTGTTACTTTATTGTGTACAGTGTATTGAGGGTGATGGTCAAGAGTGGGCGGGGCCATATAGTTAATACTTAGCCCAGTAGACACAAAATTAGTTTTGTAAATTGACTAAAACAGTATAGACACAATTGGTGACGAGGAATTAGCTCGACTTCTACTCTGTATAGTATTCAGTGCATTCTAGCATTCTCTAGAATTCATTTAACTCATTGTGATTTTATAGTTAGCCTAGGATCACAGTAGGTTGTACTTGCATTGACTCCAGATGCTGATTATATTTTTTTGAAAATTAATAATGTGTTTTTCTGGAAGTAACTTCCGACTAAATCTGCATCCTTGTTAAATTTCAAATACATCATGAGTTGATTAAAGTATTTTCAGGAGTGTGGTGATTATAACCACTGTTCCTCAATCCAATTTGCAAGCCTATAAATTATTCTATAATCTATTTTTATTAGAATATTTTTGTAATAGTAATCTTTTTATTTATGGTAGTAGGCATTAATAAATGTTAATAGCTTTTTATATGTATATTATACCTTAATATTACACATGAGATCAAACTAAAGATTGCTTTCTCTTTTTGCAATTATTTTATAACTGATTTTTGAGTTTAATGACCTTTTGGATAACTCTACAAATAGTAGGTACAAAATTGCTTTACATATAACAGTCATTAAAAATTTATTGGTTTGCCCAGATGGTAAGGCTGTTTATTATATATTCAATACATTTGTTAGTATGTAGCATGTTTTAATTTCTTAAATGGATTATTAGTTACTTTTGGATATTTTTCAAAGTTACTGGTTTGTCGTTTAATTTTCAATCTAATGACCCATTATCAGGCCATTTATTTCCGTAAATTGAAGAAAATGACCAGTGCAGACATTTCATCATGGTTAAATCACTCCTGCAAATTCTACTTTGCAATAGTAATTCATATGGCTATTTATTCTTCTCTGGAGATTTGGCTTAATTATTATAATTTATATAGTTTATATAATAAGTCTTAAGCAAGAAAGTATAAGTTCACAAAGTTTATTCCCCTTGGGCCTATATGCTTCAGAAAGGTATTAGGCTTCTTTTTAAAGGGGTGCCAAAACCCGAAACTGCTGCTGATGCAGCTACTGTAGCATGATTTATTGTTGCTTTTTTTGCTTAAATTTCTTACCCAGAACTTTCTCCAGTAATTTTCCAAACAAAATTGTCATAGATATCCAAATGGTAAGGTGATTTTGCAGCCATGCAAGCACTTCCGTAAAAAATGTCACACCAGATAAGAACTAAAAGATGCACAGATATTTTTATTTTGTGCTTAAACAGGTCTTGCGTGTCGCCAAGCAGTGGCTTGTCTCAGGTTTTGTGCTCATTGCATGCGCTTGTATCAGGTGTTGTTTTAGTGTTAGACATTAAAATTATTTATTCATCACGATGAATAAGAATAATTGCCTTCAGGACCCTATGGGACTCGCACCGTCTGAAGTGTAGACAAAATACATTCCGTATCGGCCATTGTAGAAGGCTTGAAATGGATGAGTTTAGGAAGATTGGAATTTGGAATAATTTCATCTAATTTCAGAAATAATGTAATTTAGTCTTCACGTATATTATCAAAAACCTCATCAAGTACCAGCCATAATAGTGGATTCTGCAGTATAATGCTACAGTGCAAAATAACAAGAGACAATGATACAATACTTTCACCAATTGAATTGCACTTTATGAAATATAATTTTGCACTTAATTTAAAAAAGAATCTCACTTATAACAGTATTACAGTATATATTATTCATTTATTAATTGGCAATTATTTTTTATATATACATTATTATTTCAGTTCACATTCAATAAATGCAAACATGGAATTACAGTAATTTACACATATTGCATTCTAAATGAGAGTTGAATATCTTGGTGGTATGGCAGGGAACACGCTGCCCACCAATAATGATGATTTCAAATAAAAATAAAATTATGTTTTCCTATTTAGCAAATAAGTTTTGCCAAAAACATCCAGAGAGAGGAGAAAATAAAAATAATTTTTTTTTGGAATGGTTAAATGCTTTAAATTTAAATAATTAGGAAGAAATATAATATTTTTTGCAGATTTCAAGGCAGCGTTGGGCGTAATTTAAATTTTTAAAAACTTATATTTTTTTTCCTGAAATTTCCATTTTTCCGTGGCGGCGGGTGGCAAATTGGCCAAAAATAAAATTTTATTTTTATTTTTGATCGGCAGCAGGTTTGCTTAAAACAAGTTATAAAAAAATATCGCCTAATGTACCCTCCCAATCCCAATATCGAGAAATATTGGAAATTGCAGAATATGATGATAAAATTTGCTCTTATTTATTTTTAATTGAAAGTTATTAACTCAACATAGAGAGTATATCTGTCAGAGTACTTTGAACCTATAGACTTTTATAAAAAGTACTAATACCAAGATTGGTTGTACAATGGAATTCATGCCAAGTGTCTGAGAGGATGCTCCTTAGCTAGATATACTAATGAAGTGGTAAGCCAGAAACAATTGGCTGCATCTTGAAATTCAATTCAAAGTAACATAATTTTTTTACTTCCTTTGTGTAGAGAACTAACAAGTACATTTCAAAAAGGTATTAGAGAGGTTTCACACAAATATGTGTACAAATACGTTTATCCGGAACGGTTCATAGCCATTCTGTGTTTTTTCTGCAATCACAGCGCAATTCAAGCGTAGCCTAGGGCCTTAGCTAAGCCCACTAGTACTATATTCTGTTCTCTTCTTTCATCAAAGCACCGACAATTTGATACCCCAAAATAAGACGCATCCTATCGTAATTTGCTGTCATCAAATGTCACAAAAGTATTCAAAGATACATTTATTTTTTAACACTTAAAAATGAGAAAATAATCGAAAATCCTACTAGAAATCCAAAATTGCCTTACCTGTAGTGAGCGAGATATGCGTGTCGTCCACACGTTTAGCGGATAGCAGCCGGCGTATGCATCATACTAACCATACACATTCGCGTGCGAAACTACCCTATTATTAAAAAAGTACAAACGAAGACGACATTTGCCTGAGATGATCTTACAACAAGGGGCTAATAGATAGCAGTTTGCCATATCTAGATAAGTTTATCCTTTGCAAGATCCAGCAGTATACAACAGATTCCATGCAAATATAAAACTTATTGACATATTCCTGATGATGACATAATTAATGTCGAAATATTGAATCCCAACACGATGGCGTGTATTTCAATACTTGGAGTATGTATTATACTTTCTTATCTGAGATTAATCAGTGGACCTTTCGGTTATTGACATATATATTCCTGAAAATTTCAACACATACATTTAATGGAGATTGTCGTATATGATAATTGTCTTATATAGTGCATCATGCCTATCGTGTCTAACAGTTAAGGCAGGGGTGCCGCATTAGGGCCAGTGTACACAATGTACACATGCACTTTGAAGAACCCAGTACATCTTTTGAGACAAGTAGGGGGGTTACCCCAAGTGTACTGGTTCATACAGCCCCTGTTATGGACAGACGAGATACCGGTAGCTGGTACCGGTTTACTGGGTAGACTTCTGTAGGCGCAGCTGTTAAAGCCCATCTTGCTAAACCTTAGCACTGAGTAATAGTCCTTACCCACCCCCCACCATCTACCTTCTTACCTCCCCAGTTATGTCAACCAGGTACCATAGAGATATAATAAGAATACTAGAGCGCTAACAGCAATGTATTCGATGTTAGAAATACGCAGAGCTGTGTGTGTGTGTACCATCCAAGATGGCTGCCATAGATTCAGCCAATCAAATTTCGCCTGAGCACTATCATTTTCAATGGCGCCCTCAATTTACACAGAAAGTTCAGTACAGCTAGTTACCCGTATGTTTGAAACTCGAGCGTTGCGGTGTATGGGTGTAATGTACACGATTTTAATTTTTTTAAATATTTGAATAAGATGCTCTACTTGCCTCTTTTTGGCTACAACAGTTATAATAATTTGTCATTGTCAATTCAAATTATCAATAATGAATTAATATTCAGTCAGAGGGCTTATTTATTGTAATAATATGTATACTAAGCCTGAAGGTGGCACTTTCCTATGGCAGCCATCTTGGATAGTACACATACACAACTCTGCATTGCTCCGCCATCTTGTCAGCACTCTAGTTGTTTAATAGCTCTATGCCAGGTACTCATTTAATGCTCAGAGAAAGAGCTTCCTCGCATGGAATTGTACATGGCCATTGGATGTATGTATGAAAATGAGTCTCTCAACCTAGGAACAATCAAGCTGGTTTGCTTGTGTATTTCAGTATATGATTCATATATACATTTATGAAAAAAACACATGCAATACATTTAATAGTGTTCGGAATCAATAATGTGCTCTTTTCTCAGTTACTCTCCTTAACAAAGAAATTGAGTTTTATTGACTGGAAATATGGAGAAATTGAAGTGTACCCTTAATGACTTTTTATTTCCAATTGCCACATCGATAAAAGCAATCTGTCAAAGATTGATATATACTAAAATATCACTGTTGCCACAACAACCAATTTGTTACTACGGTCTGTTGCAATATTGTATTAAAGCGTAGTTAAATTTTTTTTGTTATGAATTGTATGTTATCAAATTATTACACAATTTCCACTGTATTGTGTTGTCTGAATTTTGCTCGGATAAGAAATCATCTTTTATAGGCTTATTTATGAACTATATAGTCAGGTAGGACAAACATCGATTCATATTATTCCTGACACAAAAACGTCATCGGATTATATAGTTTTATTTATATCATTTTTTACATTTATCTTATAGTATTTATCTGAATTTATTACACATTCATATTGATTTGACTTTCAATATCTATTTTATGATTATAATTTTATTATGCAATATTGTTATTCTGTCTTTGCAACTTGGCCTGAAGAAAAACAATGCTGTTTTGACAATGATCGAAGTAACCTAAGTTATAAAAGATTTTTTTTTCGAATTATTGTTTTTATTGTTAATATAGAGCCTTACACAATTAGCATATTGCCTAAAGATATTGTATACATGTTTTATAGATCAGTGCTAACATTACAAAAACAATCTTAAAGGTTATTTGAAAATAAAATTGTATGGAGCTCATGTCAAAATTGGGGAAAAAAAACATTTTTTATTTGCATGGAGGATAATTTGTCTCTAACTAGGGATGGACAGTCTAGATTAGAGAATAAAGTATATAACCAAAAAAAAAACAAGGCAAAACAATACTTTTTATAACATTTTTCTTGCACAGGTTACGGTATTTACCTGCTGAATACTTTGATTTACCTGTTCAGGCAGTTCTCTGTGAAGTGTATGGTTTACTACCGCCATCAGATACAGCAGACGACTGTGAGATGCTACCGACCACAGATTGGCCATTGGCGTCCTTGACACGATTACTTGAAGTTATTGCAAACAAAGAACAAGTTGCTAAAGTTTTGGTAATGTATAATTTGAAATACTTTATAATTAATTTTTATTTTATGTTGTTTGATAACCAAAACTAGTTGTACCTGAGCAGGACTCGGGTTAGGTTGACACTAGAGCCCTATTATCCAGATCGGCTAACCATTAGCACAAACTGTTAACACTCTTGTGAGAACGCCCAATCTTTTAGTTGAGCATGTTTCTATCATTAACCAATCAGAAAATTTGGAGTTCCTATTGGCCAGTGATCCCATCATCATTATCTTAATATCTGGATCGTGGATTTTCTTGTATGAATGCAAGGGTGAGCACGTGGTGATATGCTCTCGAGCGATGGCCTAAAGGTGCCCTCATAATCTGTTTTCCTCATACACTCACATTTTTTTATTTGTCAAAATTGTATTCTTATTTTCTCCTTTTTTTCCCATAATCTCTTGATTACCTTTTATAAAAATTGTGAAACAAGGAATAAAAAAAGTGTTTGCCCTTTCTAAAGCTGAGTTTATAGGATTTGTTTCACTGGTACAACCTGCTTGGTTTTGAGGTGTCAAGGGAGGCATCATATCTAGTATTTTATTAAAACTCAAACAATATTCTACAGTATGATCATATATCTCATCAGAGTAAATTAATTTTATATTTATACTTATTAATATGATCAGAGGCAGATGTAGGAGTTTGTATTAGATGAGGCTCATGGAGGGACTCTCAGAGATAAGAGGGTCCACCAACCTTATTCCCACCATGGCTGTTTATTTTTTCTCCATTATTTTTTTTTCCATTATTTTTTTTTTATTAGCTTTTAAATTTTTTCTGTTTTTATCAAAACCCTTTGCCTGATGAGTACAACTTTAAATATTCTTTTTTTTTTTGCTAGCAACATGGATCATTACCAAAAATTTGTTTATACAATGGATTTGAGGTGACATTACCGATGTCCAGTGTGCATGCAACTCCATCCAACTATATATTTATGCCGCTAGTAGAAGAAAAACTTGCTGAACTTGATAATACAAACATTGGAAGGTATGGTTGCTATTGCATTTATTAGAGTACTGTTTGTGGTAGAATCTAAAAAGAAACCCTCAAACATTTCATTACCACGTTGAATTCAGTGGCCAATCCAGGAGTGGCCACAAAGAACTTCCCCCTAGTAGCACCGAAAAATCTTTTAATAAATGTGAATCCAGTACTTAGCCCCAGGAACATCCCAAACCATAGGTCCCACCTCTCCTTGGGCATTAAATACTTGATAGACATCCTACCCCCTAAATGCAGATCAAAAACAATTCAGTGTTTGGCGATTTACAGACTTTCCACTTCATTGTATCAGACTGTAAAATAATATATAGTAAGTACATTATGGCACTGACAATTATAGATTGACATTTAACAGGGCACATAATTACTAAATTGTATCACAGGATCAACATTTTAAATACCCCCTACCCCACCCACTGACTGCTTGTTTATTTTGGGAGGCATGCTATTCTGATTGGTTTACTTTGCTGAGAAATACCTTGTAGAATTTGAAATGTAATTGGTTCAGGCGCCTTGTACCAAGGGCGCAGATCACCCTTCGGACCGTCCACTTTCACCGGTTTTCTGGACGGACCGGTTTAGAGAACATCATTTTTACCTACCTTGGTTCCCTGACCTTGAGTCGATAATAAGCCTAGGCCTAGCAAGGTACAGCAGATAGGTACACCACACTGCATCATGTACTGTGTAGGCCTACTGACCTGAAAACATTTAAAATTCATGTTTTACTTTATTTTTACATTATTTATGTTGTACGTACCTATTTTTTTTGTGTGGAAGTCTATTATCAATAAAAATTTACACAAATCAACTTAATGTGTATCGTAATTTATAATAAGTGTCAATGTTATTTTTCATTCGATCGCCATACTGTAATCTGCTTCCCTTCAACGTGGTTGCACGCTTGATTGGTTTTCGATGCCGCTGGCATAACCTTGGTGGGTCACTGAATGCTAAAAATAAGTGCTAACTTATGCAGCGCCCCCTAAACTGCGTCAGCCAATAGAAAAGCCTTATGTTGGGACCGCTTGGTTTGCCTTAGCGTGAGAATGAATGCAAAATGTGAGAAAAGGATACGTTCCTTAATAAAGAAAACCACACTCATGAACTTTTTTTTATCAGTTTATTAAACAAATGAAATCTAGGCTCATTGCAATTAATTAATTAATGCGCTATTGGCGTGTCACACGATCAACACTAACGATCGTACATGTGGTGTTGTTCTGTGATTGATAGTTGTTATTTGGAGTCAGTCGATGTGTCTCCGATGATTTATTTAACATATTTCGTCAATAAATCATCGTTTTAAACTGGCCGTCCGGTTTTCAGAAGGTAATTTTAT
>NW_022714175.1:535406-568542 GCF_011630105.1 Anneissia japonica
AGTAGACACACGCTCCCGCTGGGAGCCTATTTTCTGGAACTGTGCTGGAGTAATTTGTATTTATGTAATTCAGATGTTCGTGGGCAGAGATACCAGTACCTTGCTATAGGATAAGATATATAATAATATATGGATAATAATTTTTTTGGTACATTTGCATTGGTTTTTTCTTCTCTATTGTTGTTAAGTGTCTCAAGGTTGTGTCAATGTGAGGTGCTATATAAATCCAGAATTATTATCATTATATATGCTGGGGTACTGTGTTCTTTCCTTAAAATTTGGGCCATTTATACCATTCATTTTAACAATTTTCTTTTTGATTTATGATACTAATTGAGGTACATGTTTCTTACTCATCATCTGTGCCCATGCCTTGTGCATTCTCTGAAGACCTCAGAGTTGAGACATTTATTTCAATTAGTCCCATATATTTCAATAGATATTTATCACAAAAACCCTTATTACGATTTTGTATAAATTAGGAAGATAAAATAGAAGACAAAGTCGGCAAGCCTTTATCTTATCAAATAAAACCATTAATAAATTGCCTTAAGTGAATTGAAATGGTTCTAGTTAGGCGTAACATTGTCTTACTTGCAGCTTCAAATAATGTAAATTATCTATTAGCCCTGCAGTGAGATGCCATCAATTATTGTACGTACTGTACTAAACAATCATTGCCGCAAATGGCAAATTTAAGCCACATGTTATTATCAGTTGGTTTTTAAAACCTACATGAACCGGCTACATATACCAGAATTTCCTCTGTGGGTAATTCCATAATCGGAAAACAGACGGAGGAATTACATCAACATCATCAATTACTATTACTACTAACTAGATGTTTTACAGAAAAAAAAGGACGGCATCTCATTAATTATCATTATCTCCCTCTAATTATGTCTTTTGTAATTGCCTCCACCACAGGGGTTATGCACCCATTGGTGTTTGTCTGTATGTTTGTGGGTTTGTGAAGTTGGCTAGTGACCTTTTTAATTACCTCAGCCAAAGACAGCATTCACCGTTTGTTTTTTTTAGCAGGATTATGCAAAAACTAATGAATGTGTTATTAAATTTAGTAAAACCTACATACACACTACTGTTTCCATTACAATCAGTAGTTACTTATTTTCTAGTTAATAACAATATATTTTATTATTTTTTGAAAATAAAAATTATTTTTTAGTTTTAACATTATTGTGTGAAACACATGATTACAAATTGTAACTATTTAATCTTATTCTTTGAACAAACTATTAAATAGGCTGTCAGATAATTTAAGAATTTTTACAGTGAAAAGCCTTTAATTCTTGGAAATAATAAACTGTGTTGATGTGTATCTCATTGCTAATAAGTTATTTAATCCTTTTATTAGTAAAGTTTTAATTGAATGAATGTTTTCTGGATTTTATCATGATAGCTAAACATGAATATGGATATATAAAGTTATCTTCTTTGCTCATCTTCATGTCAAAGTTTCCCTATTAATATCATGTTCTCTTATTGAGATTTCTGCGTATGATGTTTGTGCAGTCGATATTAACTGCTATAATATTCTTTTCCATTAATAGCAGCGTGGATTTAACAGTCCTAATAAAACAGACTTTCAGAAAGACCTATCATTTTTATTTCATAATCACGAGTAAAAATCAATAGTTGATGATTTATTCGTAGTATTCAGTTCAGCAGTTGATTATTTTACCGCAAATACTAAGGTTGTCTGTTAATGTTCGCACCCTTGAGCAAGAGGCTTAAGCGAACGAACTGATAACATATGGCATCGATATTTTCTAAAACAAGTTTAATAATTATATAAGCTTTACTAGTTATTTTTTTAATCTATAATGATTATTCTTATTGCTACTATTTTCTTCTGGCTTTCTTATAATTTCAAACAAATATTATTATTAAATAAGTAATATGTCTTCTTTTATTAATTTTGTCATTTCGCATAATTTGTTGGTCAGTAATTCAGTTCCGTACATGTCATAAATTAACGTAATATCGAGTAGGCTAAACGCTGACATCTAACAAGCGACTTACTACAGGCTTTTTCTTCGCATCATGAAAATTTACACTTAAAATTAGTACTGTCTTGTTTTTGGTTCTAAGATCACACTTTCTAGCTTTGATAATGCTCTTTACCAGCCTGGCTCAGGGTTTCTAACAGGGAGGGGGGATTTCACCTCTGATGCACCACTAGCCTGGCTAGGTGTGGCCCATTTTCATCCAATTTCCGTCCCCATGAAATACCCTTCTCTTAAGTGTATGTGTAATCTTAGGCACCCCTTACGATGATGACTACTAGACATTACCTTAGCTTCAGAAATCTTTCCCCTCTGGCTATATCACACTGTATTTTTTCATTTCTGCTTTATTTTTTTTCTTACTTTCAAAGTAAATGAAATGTTCATCATCATTTTAGGTAAAAAATGCATTTTATAAATTTCCATATTAATTTTTAATATAATATGTCTCCTTTTATTAATCATGTCACTTCGCATGACTCGCTAAGTAATTATTTTTCATACACGTAATAAATTAATAACGTGATAAAGAGTAGGGTGAACGCTGAAGACTAATGAGCCACTTATCTCGGACTTTGGAATTTTTTTTGCATACACATGGTGTCTTTAGCACGATCTGCGTGTTATTAGAATGCACTAAGACGTTTCAGCATTGCATTAATCTTCTGCTGAGTACAGGCCTCTACAATATGAGATCACCATACTTAAAACAATTTACAATAACATAGTATATGTTGGTAAATTTAAAAATATCAGAAAAAATAGTGAAGCTAATGCATTCTTGAAACTCATCTCAGTTTCTGCAGATGCAGCAGTTTGTGGCAATAAGTTCCAGAAAAAGATTTTGGGAAGAAAACAAAAAGATTTTTGGAAGAAAACTTTGAAATGTCCAGGTCCGACAAATTTTCTGTCCGAATGATGGCCTCTAGTTAATTAGTAGTATACAAATAATGAATGTTTATGAGAAAATTTTCATGAATTGAAAGATCGACTGTTCCATTCAACGAGGGGAATACAGAACATTCATTATTTGTTTTATAAGATACAGGTAACATACCTAAATAAATCCTTGTCATTTGATCATCTTCCAAGCAAATGTCACAGATGTAGAAGTTATGCCTGTTGCCTGCTCGGGGAATAGTCTATAGGCCCTTTCCTGGCCGCGGACCAACATTTCACCTCACCTCTGGGCCCACGAGCTCGAATCGGTTTGGCCTAGCCTAGCCAGGGTCTATTCTCTGAGCAAAACCTAGGCCCTTGCCAAGCCTATGCTATAGGCCATAGGGATAGGGTAAGGCTAGTAATCCATTCATCCCCTCTTTTCTTTTTTTTTAAATAAGGGCTGAATGCCGCACAGATTTTGCGCATATTTGAGCTAGTTTTTGATGTATTATCCACGCTATTAAAATACTTCACAGTAAACCATAATAACTCCCTGAGTAAACAAATTCGCTAAGACAAGTTCAGCAAGAAGTAGGCTTTCTTTCTAACCAATCAAAATATTGTATTAGGTTGAAGTCATTTCGTATCCATAGGCAACGTGCAATGAACAGTACGGGTGGAAAAAGATGCACGGTGGAACAAAATATTGATGATAAGGTGATGAAATGGGGGAAAATAACTAATGTCATGTTGTACAAAATAACCAATCAAATAATTGGGATCTATTTAGATGCGTTATAATACTGTATAATAATAATACCGTTGAAGATTGTATAACATACGATAACTTTCATATCCTCGCCTCGCTCATCATGTATTTTCCAGTGAATTGATTGCATTTTTTTGTAATGCTGTTGCATTGGTGGTAGTCAGATTTGGTGATGAATTTTATAGTTGTTAAACCACTGTGTGAAAACTGTGAAGGCGTACGGTACAGAGCAATGTTATTATACCATAAAACCTCGAATTGAAGCCCCTCTTTAGTTTGCAAAATTAGCCTCGAAAAGACGACCATCTCTAAAAGAGGCCCATGGGCTTCTTCTCAAGATCGTATGGTCTTCTTTTCAAGATAGTATAGCACATACACTGTATATGAATTTCTGAAAACAAAATAAATTAAATTCAAGCTTGGTTTATAAGGTAGTTTAGGTGATTTAATGCCAGTTAAATACACTCCATGATACAGCTTGATGTTACAGTGGCCTTATTTATTGTTTTATAATACAAATTCACAAAATTTACAACATTCATTTTAAAAAGAAGCTCCTTCTTTACTTTGCACAAGTAGTCTTGAAAAGAAGCCCATTTCAAAAAAGCCCATCAAAAGTTTGTATTTAATTATTATATTTTAAAACCATGTCTACCAGTCCACTTTATAATTTTTAATAATATTAATAATTAGTAATAGTATTATATTTAATTTTTTGATTGAAAATGTTTGTTCGCAATGTATACTTTAGATTCTGTTGTGTTATACACTAAAATATGAATTTTAATATTATAAATTAATTTGTAAATTAACCAGACACACAATGGTAATAAATTGTTAATTAAAGATTAACTTTGTGTGGTATGTTTCTTTAAAGGGGCCTTGCTATTAAAGGTGACCAGATGCTTGCTAATAGGTATCTTAATAAATAATTTATAGCATCAGGCTAAGAAGGAAATTGAGAATTTAAAATACTAAACTGTTATTGAAAAGCTGAAGGGTGAAGAATCAAAGATTAAGATGTTATATTTTTATATTGACCTGTTAATATGTGGAGTTTACTTACCACCTGCCCTCTAAATAATTCAGTAAACAACATAATTGCACGGATTATGTCTCAAGCTGAAGATGAGAGCATCTTTGATGAACTGTATAAATTGCTGGAAAAATCCAATATTTGGATTTCTTGCTTAGTTATCAGCGTTCATTTGAAAAATATAACAAGAACATATTTTCTTTGCTAATTAACAGATGCAATAAATAATACCTTTTACTCTGCATTTATAGGCCCTTAAATTTGCAAGTAATCAATGGATTTTTGTAGTAAAACTATGAAAACTCAACTGTTTCAATGAATGACAATTTTATGTTTAAGTTTTTTAGAGTTTCCCAGAGTACCTGTGTTGTAGCCTTACCAGATATTTTTTTTTTTTTTTTTTACAAATTTTATTTTTATTTTTAGCCTGCTCTCTGAAATCTTTCAAACAAGGATTAAAAAAAGTTTTAATTTCGGTCCTTAATGAGACCTTGCTAGAGTTTGTATACAGTAAACTCAAATTCAAAATCATAATGCACCATAACTCATGTTAAAATCTCAATTTATCTGTAATATAGTATATTATATATCTCTTGTGTTTTTCCTTGGGCCCATAAAAATCGATTATCTTTCTTGTACGCAAGGGATAATTTTTTTTTGTCCTTGGTAATGTATTATTTTTTTAATTTTGAATTATTTATCGGGTATTAGGGGAAAGATTTAGAGGGTGGTTGACAAACTTTATGCAGAGGTTAATGGTATAATTAGACTTGGAGATACAGACACAGGGAGTAAAGCAAGGATGCGTCTTATCTCCAATCTTGTTTAACATTTTTATGAATGAATTTAAAAAGATTCTTGCCAATTAGTGTTATGCACAATATTTCGCACATAAAATATTTTCATCGCATTATACGTATGGAATCATATCAGTGGCCAAAACTTTTTTTTAAGGCCTTACTACAAATGGATAGTAACTTTGATAATTTCGGTTTTAAATTTCTTAAATGTGTTTCCAATGTTTTCTCAAAAATGTGAATCAGAAAATTTATTTAAATTAATATGTGATACCATACTGATTGGAGAAGTAATCTTGATAAAAAAAATCTTCCCTTTCAGATTACTCAATTATTAAGGAAAGCCCTTGCCTAGAAAAATATTTACATTTAATTTAGATTACGCTCCAATACTTTACCCTTACAAAGACAAATCTCAAGTTGGTCCGATAATAATGATGGCATTTTTTCTATTTGTAACTCTGATTCAATTAAAGATATTAGACATTTTCTGTTTTCATGTCCTTCCCTCCATAACATCAGATTGGAAGAACTAGCAAAGCTTGAACATAAAATAATAAATATAAATAAGCCTATTTGGAACCAATTTATAAATTCAACAACCGATCAGAAGTTAATGTATGTTCTTGGCTCTTTTTCACTGAATCTTCCTAAAGAAATTGAAGAAAAATTTGAAAAGTTTTGTAAAAGGTATGCTACAAGGGCATGGAAAAAGAGAAATGAGATAAAAAAAATAAAATGAACATTTTTGACTTTAGTCCTGTATTAGTTTGTATTTGATTTACTTTTATGTACAACTTTGTGATCAGGCCTGATATGTGTGCTTCTTGAGTGATAGGTGGTGTTGTTGTATGAAGTATGTACTGTATGTCTATGTTTATATTTGTGAGTACAGTACAGTCATGTGACTATGGGTATGCAGTTTTGTATGGATATGTATGTACTTATGTATGTATATTTCATGTACGTTTTTATGGTGTTTGTATAATTTTTTCATGTGTGTTAGCTTGCATCACTTTATTTTGCCTTAATTTTTTAGTTTAAGATTGCTTTTAAGTTTTTACATGACTAAACATTTTCTTTTTTTACTTAATGTCCCTTTTGAAAATTTGAATTGTCTTTTTCTTAGCTTAAGTCTTTTTTTGTGAACTTTACTGTATACTGTATTGTTTTGGATGCACCTTCTATTGAGAAGTGTGCCACTGATTGAAAAGTATAGTTCCTAATAAATTGAAAGCTAGGATATCAATATCAATGCGATTGTGTTTCAGTGGTGATTAGATTCGGAATCCATCATACACAATGTGGAGACTCCTTTCCTCCTATGGCATCTTTCATTGTCATGTTGCTAATTTCTATTTCATTCCAAATCATCTATATCCTACCACGTATCCATTCGGAGGCAAACATGACATAAAGACGCAACCAACGTGACTGGCGCACATCAGTCTCCAATTCTCAAACCATTCCTACGGAAGCCTAACGACTTAAACCCGCCGTCATGTGGTTCCTCCTTTCTTAATATTTTATGCATTTATTCTCATTCTTAATCCTCTTGCATATATATGGTTTCTATGAAATGTTATTAATATATCTGCCAATATATTAATTGGCTTCCCTCAGGGTTTAAAGTCTTTTTGTTGTCATAGTTTTGCAATTTTTTTCTATTATTAGAGATGGTTAATATTCTTGTAATATATTGCCTTCTGACAATGTGTCACATATGCGAAGTAACGTCAATGGCGAGACTACAAAACATTCACTTTGTAAGATCAGCAACAAAAAAAAAGAGAAAGAAATCTAGTTAAAAAATTGAATAGCTCAATTAATCATTTATACTATGGTACATACATGAAGCATTAGGCGAGACTTTTTATACGTTATTTAGCGAACCCGCCGACTGAAAATATGGATGATTTTTATTTTTGGTCAATTAGCGCAGTGACTATTCTTCTGTTAAGATCTTTAAGAATCGTCTTAAGACTCATTTTTTAGTTACCTCAATTTGCAAATTTCTAGCGCATAGAGACCTATGTATTATGCACTTTACAAATCCCACTTATTATTATTATTATTACATAAAAAGCATGTCCAGTAGATTTTTAAAAATAAAATAATATAATAATAATAATAAATAATAATAATAATAATAAATAATAATAATAATAATAATAATAATAATAATAATAAATAATAATAAAAATAATAATAAATAATAATAAATAATAATAATAATAATAAATAATAATAATAATAATAATAATAATAATAATAATAATTAATAATAATAATATACATTATTTTAACAAGGAGATACTTTAATCACCCATGGGTTTTTCATCAAGGTCGTGCAAGGCTATATATAATTTTTTTTTAATTTAAAAAAGAATGAAAACATACAGAAAACTACACAAACACAGCAACTACCAGTGAAATTATCCCAGCCATACACCAAACCGGTATTTCTAAGTTTCAGGGGGTAAATTATTAAGGTCTAGTGCAAACATGTCAAAAGAATATTAGCTTTTCGCTGGTTTATTCCATTGTTTTTGTTATTTATTATTTCTATATCTTTTTTAAATGTGTAAATCCTAAAATTAGTATTAAATCTATTTTAGTAGTCACTAAAGCCTACTTCTTTAATGCGCACATGATAAAACCAGTCTGTCTGTAGTTCCTTCTACACCCCTAGGAAAATTATAGGACAGTCTATTTACTGACATGCTGTGTAAGCAGCCCTAAAGCCATGTTATATTCCTAATTTTCTTTTTCAATACAGCATGTATAATATTTAATTCTATCGATTTCTAAAGCTGGTTGGCCTGATGCTAATGTATATAATATTTCACAACAAGTAAAACCTTCATATGAATTCATTGTTTGCCTTAATGCTATATACACAAGCTATGCGTGTGTAATTACTTTGAACTTTTGTTATTCAGCAGAATTTCACTATTATTTATTTAGTGCTAATTAATGATTACTGTACAAACAAAAACACTAATTCATTCGTAATTTCTATTGACAATTTTCATTGTTGATCCCTCAGTTGTTTGTACTAAGTATTATAATTAATATTACTAAAGAAATAATTAGTCATCATTGAAAATTTTATTCATAAATATTTGATAATAATTTATAGTAATAATTAATATTAATTGTCAATTTATATAGCGCATAATGTAAAATACCTCTATGTGCTTTACAGCATGGAGTGGGATAAATTATTAAAAGAAGTAATTCAACCGTTGTAATTCAACCGTTGCAAGGGTTCCAAGTCCCCCGGAAGTCATGGGAGTCTCCCGGAAGTCATGGGAGTCTCCCGGAAATCGGGACAGTCACCCACACTCCCACTGGCAAGCAAGAATTTCCCAGAAAATAACTCATTTCAAGTTCATAATATTTGCATGTTTTTACTACTTTATTATCAATTTTGTCTCACAGAAGTTGCCGCCGATTTGTATCACCGTGCTTAGCAAAATCACCGTGCTCAGCAAAATAGATTAAATATGTTATGGAAGCAGGGTTCGAATTTCCTCAAAATGCTCCATCAGCAAGTAGTTGCTGTGGGCTATGGCGTTAGTACAGCAATTTATTCCACTTTTACAGCAACAAGCTTTAATTTGTTTTAAGAATAGGCCTATTCTATAAATGTACAGTAAGTGTATAATCAATTGCTAGGCCTTACAACAGCAGTGGAAGGCCCTTTCCACAGCAATTGCTGTTGATGCTGTGGGGAAATTTGAACCCTGTGGAAGCTCATTTTATTAACCAGATATCACGGAAAGGAACCCCTGCCTAAGGTAGAGGTTTGAAACCATCACTTATCAAGTTGCACTTCAGCCACTTTATCTCATAAACAACGTGAGTACCTAGTATGTACGGGTGTCAATGTGCTAGATTTTCGTACAGCAAACTATCAAGTAGTAAGCCGAGTGTGTGTTCCATAGGCAGGGGCTGATATTAGGGAGCTTTTGATTTGAGCGCCGACATGGTGCGAGGACGAATTTTCGCATTCATCACTGTCCTACCATCCTCTGCACAAAGTAGATTTGGCCAAATTACATCCTAGAAACTACGCGAGAACTTAACATTCTTGAATGCGAAGTGTGAATTGTGAAGTGCTTTGACATAATGAGGAGCTGCGAGTTTTCCATTCCAAGGATTCTAGCCTCGTGGCCCGTTGGAATAAATCTCACAGTCCCTTGAAAGGCACTCTAACCATCTCTTGGGTGGGCGGCCTCTTGGTCTGCTTTATTGAGTGCTATTTTAGGGTAATGGTCAATAAATGAATTACTGAATGCAAATTCATATTCAAATTTTTTTTATTGTCCAAGAGGAAATTCATTCTGTTGAGAGAGCTCTTTTATTAATAATTAAAACATCTAATATATATGTCTAACTTAGAAATACTAGAATTAATCAGTGAGTATTTTGACTACTCTACTCTGTAGTCAAAATATTCAATGGAGTAAATTCTAGTTTATTGGATCAATGTTGGAGATGATATTCCACATAATAATTAAGTATAAAACTCTATTGCTTCTTCTGTAAGTTACTTTGAGATGTGAATGAATTTAAGATTAATTCATCTACAAAATTTGAATAAAATGATCTTCCAATAAGACAATGATTGTGTTATGATCCTTGTATGCCATTATAACTTCGAAAACACTGTTGCAAATTGAATGAATTCATAATTTTACATCCAATCAACTAAGTCCACTTAAGATCTGAAGGTCTTTATGTTATAAACAATTTTTAATATCCAACTTGATACATGGCTAGTGCTTTATACATGACCGTCTTATAAATACTTCTTCATGAAGGGGGATTTACATCTTAAATTTATGATTTTTTTAAATAGGTCAGTAGTTGATGCGAAATCTGTTTGTAAGCTGTCAGTACAAGTTTGCATGAATGCGGTACATAGTACTAAATGTCAGTCGAAGTGCGTAATATATATTCCGTATTGTGTCAGTTATATTATCTATATAGATCTAATTAGATCCAATGTGTGTCAACAATGTACATCTATGTTAATGTTTATTTGGTCTGTCTCTCCATATGTATTTAATAGTCAGTTATGTGTGAAGGATGTAAATAATGAATGTATGGTCTAAAAACTTTAAGTATTTGTATGTGTTCATTAAGTCTGTGCATTAACCTGGTTTCTTGGAATGTCCCCTATTTAGGGACCATTTACACATAATTAGCATTTAAATAAAGCTAAAGCTACCGTAACAAATTAATGACCTACATAGTATGTATTCATTGGAAAACATGAGAAAAACAAACTACCAGGATATACAGAGATTAATGGCATATGGGAAAGCTGAGTATTAATTCTGCAATACAGATTTTTTTAAACTAAATATAGAAGTAAAAACGTGTGTAGATAAACACAGATAGCATAATAAATAGAATTTATATGTATGTATATCTGTCTCTTATACACATCTATAATATATATATGTATATATATATATATATGTATTTCTATCATGTAATATAATATAGTATGTTTTATAGCGTTAAATTTGAAAGTTGCATACAACCTTCAGTTGGATTGTCTACTTGTTTGCATCTATTTCCTAGCTGCCTTAAACCAAGATTAATATAGCAGTGATCTGTTGCAATCACTTAAATAATTGTTGAATTTGTCATTTTATTCTTAGCCCATCTCAGTCATTCAAGCTACTATTTTGACATCTTCATTTTGATTATATTATAAATCACTCATTTTGTAACAAATTGAGTTAGGAATGTTTTTATTCCTGAAACGTTTGTCTCATAGGAAGGTTTTATGCATCTGCATTTAAGTGATTAAAACAATACATTTGTCGACATAAAAGCAAGGACAATTGACTTTGAATTCATCGGCTGTGTGAACAACGCCTTCTGTTACCAGCCTTAAAGGTTGGATCCTAGTTCCCCAGTCTACATGTTTTAGTCATGTCTTTTTGACACCTGTAGTTTGTGGTATGCTATCGTCAGGTCTGTGGGAGCGAGCCACATGAGTGCAGTTGTGGCGCCACTAGTTGTTTAGGGAGGACGTTTTCCTCCATCAGACAGGGATGGACCCCTGTCGTCCTACGCTCCGTCAAGGTCATCAGATCAAAAATAAAAAAGTTTTTAATTTGCTTATCCAAATAATGTTATTCTGATTGCCAGTCCTTAATATTGCGATAAGCCATAACTCATCCTGTGAACCATTCCAGAGATTATTTATTTCAGGACTCCCCCTCGTACATGTCGGACCCTTTGTCGGCACATTTCTGGAGGCACCACTGCTTGAGTGGTATATTCTGTAGGCAGCCCTTCCCATCTGTATATTTCAGACATGTCTTATTACTTTACATATGTAGACCAGCTTTACTAAATTGATAACTGCTTGTGGATAATTTAATTATTTTATTTATTTTATATAATAGAACAAAAAATTATCGAATGCATTGTTTCCCTGCCCTGCCTGCCCAGTTGCTGAGTAGTCATGATTTTAATCATTTTAAATTATTTCTTTGTTGTCCTTAACTACAACATGTGATGAATACATACAGACACATATTCCTTAGCCATCACTCAGTTTGAGCTGCCATTTACCAGACATCATAATGGTAATTCTATTTGTATGAACCTTAAATTTTTATTTATTACAGTACTTGTCGAAATTATATTTTTTACACTTGCAATTACAGTTAAATAAATAACTATCAGTATTTCCAATTATGCCTGCACTACTTTTAATCATCTCAGTGTGGATTCCGCCGGGTCCCGGAATTTTCCTGTTATTGAAGGATTTAAATCGCAGACGATACCTCGTCAATATTAAAATCGGCCTCAAGTATAGGATTTGCGGAATCTTTATACCAGTTAAACCCTGTTAACATAGTTCTCGAAATCTGTCTTTATTCATAAGATTCAAAAAGTGATTCTACCAATCCCTCGGGCTGATTGAGTTTATACGTATTTATGCTGAATCTCACAAAGTTCATTATACACCTGCTAGAAAGCTTTAGGGATGTTAGTTTATTAATTATAGCATATTTTTTTTAAACACATATATCAGTTGAATTTGTTTCTGGGATTTTTTTTTTGTACTCAAGCAGCGCTAATAAAACTGCGGTATCCAGTGTAGCCAAAGAAACACAAGATAGAACTCAAGCATCTATGATGTATTCACCACTGTCTGTCCAGTGGCACAAATCAGAGTAAGGTCCTACTATGATGTATTCACCACTGTCTGTCCAGTGGCATACATTGCTATAGTGCATCGTGGTGCATAGAAGTTTTTATATATTCTGAACAAGGCGCCCCATATTTTGTACTCCCCATTTTAAAAATGTTCACCTTTACAAAGAATATAGACAGTTTTACCCACTTCCTTCCTTTACAACACTAAGAAAGTATAATACATACTCCAAGAATTGAAATACACGCCATCGTGTTGGGATTCAATATTTCGACATTAATTATGTCATCATCTGGAATGATGATGACATAATTAATGTCGAAATATTGAATCCCAACACGATGGCGTGTATTTCAATACTTGGAATATGTATTATACTTTCTTATCTGAGATTAATCAGTGGACCTTTCGGTTTTTACAACACTAATCATCTAATAAAGGTGCAAGATTTCATAAAATTGAGGGGTTGGGAAAGGCAGAAAATTTTTGGAGCAAGAGAAAAGAAAATTTACAATGAAATGCCAACCAAGAACCATAGTTGTTGTATGCCCATATATAGTCATGATGTGCCTATATATAGTCATGGTGTACCCAAATATAGTTGATGTACCCGCCCAAACGGAGGCGCGTTTGAGAGGGGTATCAATCTCCCAACAGCTGGAAGACAGGGGACTACTAAAGAAACTTGATGGTAGCAGAAGCGGTTTGGTGCAGCGGGAACGGTTTGGTTTCCCAACCTCAAGGTTGGGATTTCAATTCCTCGCTGTGCATTTCACTTGTGTCCTTGAGCAAGGCACTTATCTGCATTGCTTCTCTCCACCCAGGAGTCTAAATGGGTACCTGGTGGGGTTGCCTGCTCCTGCACTGATTATCAGCTGCAACACTTAAAGCATGTGGACCAAATGACCAGGGAAAAGAACTGCGCTTTATAACCTCAAGGAAGAGGTGCATTATAAATGAATATACCAGTAGCAGTAGAGTCGAATATAGATAATGCAAGCCTGTAATGTAACTATACAGTAAAAGGGTGGAAGTATGTAATGTGTATGATCTTTTTTCATTTCAGGTTTAGTGTGTTTTGTAAGTAGGCTAATCATTAAACATTATAATTACCTAAACCATAAAACGTTTTGTACTGTACATTCAAATACACTAACACAATACAAAGCATTTTAGTTGCTGTTCTAATGAATAGATCGTGAACAAATTATTGATTGATGATACTACGTGATGAAATTTTTTTTCTCGGGAAGACATTGAACTGGAGGTAAATGCCCCTTATGTCTCCTTCAATCTCACCCATCATTCCCCCTTTTGATGTCACTGTGTACATGCACCTTGCAAAGGTATTAACCGACAAGTTGGCATTGTTGCTTGTCCAGTGAAAGACATAAAATTTATATGAGATTCAAATATTCTTCTCCTTGCCTCAGCCCCTTTATATTTCCAAAAGAATTTCTCACTATTAGCAATGATGTAATTTTCAAGGGTAATCGTTTTTTGTAGCAGTCAATCTATAAAAACAGGAAATAAGCTCATGAAGAGTGTGATGGGGAATGAGCAATTAAATACTCTAGTACAATATAAATTTGAATCTCTAAACTGAGAATATAAGCTGGTACCTAAACTGAATTAATCACTATAAGAAATGTTTTAACTTCCACACCCCAAAAGATATAGTAAAACATTTTTAATAGTATGCTCTATATGCTATACAACAATTGTATCCATAGTCATCTAGATGAAATAAGCATTAAAAAAATATAAAATATATAACCCTTGCAAATTGCCACAAGATAAAATATGAGTTGACTTAAAAACAGTAAAATTAAATTTATTAAATAAATAGTACAGGCTTTTAATAATAATAATAATAATAATAATAATAATAATAATAATAGTGTAGTTTTATGTAGTAGCGCCATATCTATCTAATATAAGATGCTCAGGGCATTTGTTATGCAGAGTAGGAACTTGATCAATGATTTTATTCGCCCTAAGTGTCCTTCGTGTCTGTGCTACCCGGTAACCTAGTACCAGCAACTCTCGTCATCCACCACAGGGGCTGTCTGTTCCAGTATTTAATATGATAAATAGCCCACACTGTTTAAAATTCATCAACAGGAGAATTGAAAACAATTAAATTAGTAATTATAAGAAATGTAGTTTTTATTTTAGGCAATTACTGTATAGAAAATTACCGAAATTTTGATACAGTAGATTAAATACTCAATTTTATTTTCTCCTTCAGCGGATGTGAAATGTAATTGGTGCCACATGGACCGACCCATTGTCCAGCAATCAAGCTAATGTCTTTCACCAAATCACATCTGTCACCAAGTCATGGACTGACCTGTCACCAAGTTAGCAGAATCAAGCCACGGAACTGTCACCATTTCACATTTGCACTAGCCTGTGAACAAATCACCTATGCTACCAAATCACTGGCCTGACATCAGATCACCAAATTACATCTGCCACCATGTCACTGGTTTGTCATCAAATCATATCTACCACCAAGTCACTGGCCTGTCATCAGATAACCAAATTACATTTGCCACCAAGCCACTACTGTGTCACCAAGTTACAGCGTCACATCAGTCACAAATATATAGTGGCCTGCCACCATGAGCTGTAAAGCAAGCTGAAATCTTGGCACCAAGCCACTGGCCTGTCACCAAGTTGCACCTGCTATCAAGTCACTATGGGAAGCCTGCCACCACAATAAAACGGTGGTGGTTGCCAAGCAAACCCGTCACAACATAAGCATGCTCTGAAAGATATGACAACTGTACAAGTCACATAAAAATGATGTTGAATTCATTCCTACTAGCCATAATTTAATTAAGACATTAACTAAGATGATAATATGCCCTCTGCGAAAACGCACCTCATCAAACTCGCCATTAAAATGCATAAGAGACTCGCATACATGACTAGCAACCTCAATATTGATCAATTGTTATAATCTGTTATTGGATTAATATGATTAAACATTTAAAAGTTGCCAGGTAGTGTACCTTGAGGACTCGTAACTGAGCATGTATATCACATATGTATGATTTCAAATCTGTTTAATATTAATCTAAGCAGAAAAAGTTTTTTTTAAGTGTATCTGCCAGGCATTCTTTGATTTGTTCAACCATGTTTTTATCGCTATAATCCAACATGAATTTTGTGGTTATTAATACCGTTTAAAATACTACAGACTAATTCCTACACAAGTTTTTTTTTTTTTTTTGGAAAGTTACTCTGCTACATTCCAATGAACAAATATTGTACAAAATGATAAAGGAGAAGGTATAGATATTTAATTACAAGTATAAATTGCATTTAAGATGAAACTATGAGTTTGGGTTAAATATGATTTGGTTATCCAAGTCTTTTGGTGATACAGAACTTAATACCTGCTTTTATTTGATGTTTTATATATCAAACTAAAGACGGTTTTAAATTATCTATCAAGCTAGCCATAAAAATGTTCCCAGCAAATGTGAAGCCAACAGCAAACTCTCTATGTTTACCGTCTAAGTCAGACCAAGACCAATTGCAACAATGCCATTGTTTGTGCCTGTTTAGGGCTAGCATTTGCTCAAATACAACAAATTATTGTTAATATAATTGATGCATGTTTATGAATCATTTACATAATTAGGCCTCTGATACTGTATTCTGTTCATATTTTTATTCACTTTTGTTTGGCCATCAGTAACAGTGTCCCATGCTCTGTCAGTATACTTTAATATCGTTTTTCTTTGCTTTTATATTGTACTTTATTATTTTATTTCATTCTGTTGCACAAAAAAATAAACTTAAGTGAAGAAAAAATACATTTGAAACTTTTCAATCTTCATTTTTTGAGAAGAAAGTGTTAATGAAAAAGTGAAAAAATAAGTAAAAATTTATCTGGTTTCAAACAAAAACGAACATCAAAAAAGAAAGTAGTTGAAAATGTAATCATCATTCCAAAATTATTAATACCATGTTCTATTTTTAGAAGGACAAATATGTAACATGTATAAAGCTGTTTTATAATTAGTGTTTGTTTTTATAAAGGAAATATTTGAGTTCTTTTTCAAAGTATTAAATGAAAATTTGGAAGTGCTTTTTTCTTGAAATGAGAAACGTTATATTAATGAGTTTGTTATACAACAGTGATTTATAAAAAAAAAAGGGCTAAAGTCTGGATTCAAATGTAAGAAACATTTGTTACAGACTTGCAGGGAGTTAATTAATAAACGTTGATGAAACATCTTGCACATTGGGTATTACCTTTTGTAGGATTTTTGTCTGTCTGACAATCTCAAAATCGTTAAATTTTGCGTTGCATCATTTATTGTTTTTTTATTGCATTTATTTACTGAAACTTTATACAACTCGTAGCATCACTGCTGAATTACTTGTATTCATTAAGTGAAACATTATAAACTTGAAAAATGAAAAACCTGTTCTATACATAATCAGTTATCAATTTGAACTTCATTGATTATCGTTAATCAAATTTAATCACTATTTCTAAAATGCACAACTCGTACTTAAGGAACATCACTGTCTTAGGGATATATAACGGTACTGTGAGAACTGGTCAACCTAAACAACGATGAGTATATTATTACTCTAAGAAAAATCAACAGCAAACTTAAAACCACAACTCAATCCAATGAGTAGGCAACTTCACATCATTATACGTGAACATCAATTAAACATCCTGTGATTGGCCACAGAGAATAACCTCCATTTACATATACACCAGTTACAAGAGTTTCGTGCGTGTACGTGTGATGAACACTTTTACTTGCAGATAAACCTACCTATGAAACCTGTTAACCTTATTTTCATCATCAGTATCTCTTAATCTCAATTCTATTAATTGGAATGAGGACTTCATTAGTACAAGTATCAGCGCAACTCAAATTCTAATTATGTTTTCAAGTCTAGGGCTTCATCAACTTGAACAATCTCATATGGTTTCCAGCTGTTAATTATAATGATGAAGATGGAAATATTTTAGACAACTTTTTTCATTTATTGTTCTTTACGCTTGAGGCCTATTTAGTTGATATCCTATGTTCTTGGGCATGAAAATGATATTGCTTCCATTACATGTGTTATTCCAAGGAAAAAATAAACGCCTCGGAGAGCGTTGATTCGATGGATGGGAGCATTTATTGGAAAACAAGATAGTAAAACAAAAAACTTCTTAGAGGTTTGCCAGGAATATTAAGTCAAATAAGCAAACGTTTTCGGTTATCAACCTTTGTCAGGTTGCACTTTACATAGCCCTACTTCTTTTGAAAATTGATATACGTTATCATAGCTTCTCAGCTAAGGTGAATAATGTTAAAATTGGTATGATTAAAATGTCGTTGAATTTCTTTCGGAGTAAAAGGGATTGTTAAACTGCTTATCGTAGTGTGCTACTTTAGATTATTGCAATACTGTGAGTGGTTGAAAACTATTATGAAAGGTTCAGTCCCGAGTTCAGCAAAGGACAACACCACGATTTTCAAAGCTTGGCATCTCTACCTGGTAAATTAAAAAATTACTACATACATAAGCTTAATACAGGAGAATACATAGAGAAGATGATGATTCATTTTTAATGGCAGTGAACGTAGGACGATGTACGTCTTATTATGCAGTAGATCAAGTAGAGTTTTTTTTTATAGGATAATACGAATGTTTCCATGTAATTAAGGCCAAGGCATCCTATTGATCTCTCTGTCCGAACTTTTGCTGATAATGTTCTTGGCCTACCTCCCATTTGTAACCGACTAGTACTGATGATTTACAAGCTCTAGGCGGTCACAGGTAGAAGAGACTCTAGTCAGTAGAGGAGTCATGGAGTTTCGGTCTCTACCCTCTGTTGGTAGTGAACTAGGCGCACTTTCGAAAGTCCCTGCAAAGAGGGTTAGGCTCATGCTGGGGGAGGGGGAGGAGGTCGAATATACCCGGCCCAAAATCCCTCACAGTACGAAGTTGCTCTTTATCAATATTGACTCGGGTATTGACTGCATCTAGGGACGTCACCTATTAATATATTAGCATTGCTTTAGGGTCTAATATTTCTATAAGAAACATGATTACGTCACGGTTATAAATCGTATGTATTCATGTATACTTCATGCATTATTCATTATTCTCTTGCTGCATACGAACTATTATTAGGGCCTAAGAAACAGTGAAATACAATATATTCAACAACACTTGGTTATCCGCAAGTAACTTAGTATGCCGGTAATCGGAGCTTTAATGTTCGATTTCAAAAATAAATGAATCGAAATTAATTACATTAAATTTGGTTTATGTCACGCCGATACAATATTATTATGAAATTAATAATTTTTGTTAACAGGAGTATTGTTCCAGGATGGAATTATCATCTTTTGTTGAGACAGCTTCATTCTCGGATATCGTTTGCACTCTCCATAACCTTATTGCCAATTGCATTACAAGTATTAATGTGAATCCATAGTAGTATTAGTACGCATGGTAAACAAAGTAGAAGGATTTGGCTTATAGCAAAGTGGTTGCTGGATTCAGCGGCTCAAATCTTTAAGCGCATTTCGGTGATTATGCAATTCAGTGCACGCACGCCCTCTGTATCGCAGATATGACTACAGTGTGTTACAGGGATTAATTCAATTGCGTTAAGCCAAAGATTTATATTATTTACCGAATTGTCACAAGGGTGGACCAGACGGTAAATGAATGGATAGATGCACATGTATGGATACATATATAGAAAGATACATATGACAAACAATCGAACAAACTAATAAGATAATATATGTAAATGGAATAATAAATATATAAATTAAAGAAGGAATGAAGACATAAATACAAGAATGAATGAATGGATGGAATACCTCAGTGGTTACTTTACGGTTAACTTTAGTAGTTCGGTTGCCGCTACCTGCTGCATCCGAGTCTACCTAATAGAGATTCTGCCTAATAGATCTGATAAGTATCGGTTTCGGTGACATCAACATTCATGATGCCGTCACCAAACCTGATTAGGTGATTCTGATCAGATGATTGATGACTCGTGCTGTCACCAGCATAGAACTGTATGAGCATTTTATTTGTCACCAAAACTGATCACTTAGGTAGAATCGGCTGCCTGCCTCCCATCGCGTGTAGCTAAAATTCGTTTTTTTTTTTTTAATGTTAATTAATGTTATGTAAGTTAAAAGCCGACGAATCAAAACTACCTACAAAGTAGCGACGCGATTGGTGAAAAAAACATGTGATGGTTTTTTTGTATATTTTGTTTCATAATTGATATCGTCTGCAATTTTCTTTTTTGAAAGTTCAATTCAAATTTTCACCTGTATACCGACACTTATCATATCACAGATCATCACTCCGTGAAAACGGAAGCTTAACATTTTGACCAATCGAAATTAGCTCTATACATCAATGATATTCAAAAAGACGTGCATTAATTCGTTATATTAGATAATATCATTAAGTTAAGTTAAGTTAAGCATTTAAATTGTAACCTAATTTATAAATTGCTCGCTTAGTATTTAAAGCGATTTGAAAGAGACGCATACATTTTAACAGACGCATACATAGGCCTAATATATTTCCTATTCATTACGTGGACCATTGAATGGTACCGTAAATAATTGAATAATAATATGAACATAATATGGATGTAATTAGAAACGAATTTTCATTCGGTATTATCAAGTAATGATCTTATTTCTTTAAAGATTAAGAAAATATGTCTTGAGTATAACTTTACTCCATTAGCATAATTCGATATTCATAGTCCCTATCTGTGTTCTAAGATACAAGCGCTATAGTGCGCCGATGATAAATTATTTATTGAAAAAAACAGACATAACAAGTCGCCACTTAGTACGGTACGCGTTGAAGGCGAGTATCAGCATAAGAATGAATTGTTCATGGAGAGTCAAACTTGGATTAGTAATTAAATATGTGAAATGGCAAAAATGTTATTTTATAGCAATTACGTGAGTGTTGATATGTAATGTTTTGTATTATTTATTTACATACTGAAATTTATATGTGAAGAGGAGAATCATTAGCGTATATTGCACTTCATTTGGGCCATGTTACATGATGCCTAGGTCTATGTGTGAGACCGGTTGGCGCAGCGGTAACTTTTCGGTCCCTCAACCTCGAGGTCGGGGGTTCGAACGTTCACTGCAGTGGCGTATCTAGGGGGCGCACGGCCCACCAAAATGACTCGCCCTCCCCCACCACCCCAAAAAAAAAAATCACTTGCAAGTACTTAAAAATCACCTTACTTCGACGCCCCCACAATTAATCATGAATCCCCCCTTTCACCTTGCCGTTTAGGCCTATAGAATAATAGAGAAGATATCTCAACTTAACATCTGGGGGTAATCAGTCCTATTTCATCCTGATATAATATTGCTTTTTTTCAGTTAAAGTTTTTTAATATCTGAATAAGATGTGTTATTAAATATTAAATATTTCGTTTATTATTATTATTATTGGGTGTTGTTTTTATTCCTATTTTTATGGTTTTTAAATGCTTTACAAAAACGAGTTGGTACTTATCTTCAGTATGAATGTGGATATTCATAGATAGGCCTATGCTTTGAAAATTGTGTTTAAACGACATGAACTCTGTTAGAATCTGCGGTCATCCTCTACGTCTACGTGAATCACCTGATTTTCAATGTGAATTACTTAAAATTAGGTTAGCTAGCAGCAGCCTCTATCGTTACCTAGGTCTAATTTTATACGGGTGTGGTATAGTTACCCTTTCACACTTATGGATGAAGATACGATGCTAGACACCAATTAGAGAAATACCTTACACTAATTGTCTCAGCCTCGTCCCAACAACGAGCCATATAATCTGCCTTCGATCTTTTGTATTAATTCATTGTCAATCTCAGGTGTTTCGGTAGATTTTTTTTGGTTTTTTTTCATATACCTAGTCCACCATTTTTTTTGTTACAGTACGATGTGCTATATAAAAAAAAAAGCTTTTTGGAAACACTTTTTTTTTTGTTTTATATTTTAAACCTTGTTCACCTGTATTTTTCTGTATCCTCGGGGATCAATATTGTTGATACCCAATCCATTCCAAACCAATCTTGGACTTTTAAGGTGCACAAGCAATAGGCAATTAAATCGATGTATGCCACAGCATTGAGGTATAAAATTAACTGCTTTGGTCAAAGCTGGAGGTGGACTTTGAAATAAGAAAACAAAGGAGAAAAGTGTATAATAAAAAAAGTAAAGGAGAAAAGAAAAAGCAAAAGAAACAATACCATAAACCATCATAAAATTGATGCATTTGTAATTAATTAAAAAATTAAAATATCTGCACGCACTTTCTTTTTCGTTTTATGCTAAACTTTCCAACTATAATTATTGTTTAGGGTTTGTTTGTTTTGTTTGTTTGTTTGTTTTGTTTGTTTTTTTGTTTTTTTTTTGTTTTTTTTTTTTGTATCGTCGGATGGTCACTTTGAATATTTATTGACACACTTTATAAATAATATTTTCTATTTTCTATACTTTTAAAAGCCAGGTTCACTCCTCACTTAACTCTTTGCACCCCACGTATCGGTCCCCCTGTCAGCCCCACGTCAATATAATAGATACACTAACTATGCTGACGACCACCTAGCTCATGCTTATTTATCATCTCAGTATAAAGACCATTACCAAACAATGAAACATTTCCTTACGACTATCATGTGCATGCAAAACCACATCCAACTTCGTTTGCCTACCCGAAGGAAGATTCCTACTTCTAATGAATTTAGAATTTCAAAATGAATCCAAAATATCGACGGAAAATGCATGGTCATGTCAATTTAGTTACTCCGGTTGCAGATGAGCATTCGTGCTGTTGATTAGAAAACCCTATTAAGCATCTGAACTGAAATCAACCCTGGTTGTTATTGAACTGGAGCATAAACCTTGATTAATCTTACTTTTTTTAATCAAACAAACTCATTTTTACATTAAATCCAATTGCATAGAAGCGTGTGTACGAGACGTCGGAGTACATTGGATTCAATACGATTTGACCTGTTTTGATATTGTTCTTGACATTACTCATTTGCATACTGTTGAAGAAAGGGAAAACTTTTAAGTTGCCCTCTGGAAGAGGCAGGGAGAGATAGATACTTACCCCACCATAACAAAAGGGTGGGCCTACATTGAATTTTATTGAGCCATACACTGTAGTCTATAGTAAACTCGGTCAATTGATTACTATAGCAATACATATGTACATAAATATTCAGTATAAACGTATCCCTTTATTTAGATATGTTGAAATAGCATTAAACTGCCATTACCCCAATTTAAAAATAAACCTTCATATTTTTTACGTTGTCACAAACATGTCAGTTATGTCCGTTTGACCTGGAAACACCAGGCAAGTGTAGGGGAAGTAGGCGGAAAATGGATTGATGGCCTACGAGTCAAGAGGAAGCTTCATAAGGGCGGTGACACTTCACCATCCTCATCATCGTATTCATCATCGTCATCATGGTCATCATAACCATCCTTATGATCACCATTATCTTCATCACCATCCTTAATAAACAGAACACTATTGCAGAGACTTTAATAATAATAATATTAATACTTATAGACAGTTATAAAATAAAGTTACGGTATAAAGCAAATGGGGTGAAAAGGGTTAGGTGATGGGTGCTAGTTCGGCAATGTGATATTTAACTACTAGAATGTATTTTTTTGCTCTAGTGGGGAGGCGCCATGTACATGTATTAAGTTGTTTATGGGAGGTGGGGGCGCCCCTATTAATATTACTACTATTATTATTTTTATTATTATTATTATTATTATTATTATTATTATTATTATTATTATTATTATTAGGATATTATTATTATTATTATTATTATTATTATTAGGATATTATTATTATTATTATTATATTGTTATTATTATTATCATCATCATCATTATCATTATTATCATCATTATCATTGTCAGCATTATTATTATCATCATTATTATTATTATCATTATTATTATTATCATTATTATTATTATTATTATCATTATTATTATAATTATCATTATTATTATTAACATTATTATCATTATTATTATTATATACGGTATTTCTAGTATACTGTAAAATAATTTTATTGAATTGCAAAAACAAACGGTAAAAATGTTAATGCAGCATAGATAGGCCTAACTCTTCAGATTATCATTATCGGAGATTTAAAAACGATGTTGTTTTATGCAGTCAGAATGGTTTCTTTTTTCCTGTGGGAGTTCAAATAATGATATTATAAGCTATGTCCTATTGATGCGCCATAAACCAGACCCTTCCCCGAGGAGACACGAATCTAATTCGACATTAATTGTTTTTTCGATTCTGATAGCAGCAACGTGAATGTATTGTTGAGAACCATAACACACGTTGGTGGAAACTGAGTTGTCGACAACCGGCGAAATAAAATCAATTTTTGCTGAAATACTACACTCTGTATGTTTACATCGGACAACAACCAACAAAGTTTAGAATTAATTCAAACACAAATGCTGCAGGTACTGTACATTTCGTCCCATAATTACGATGTGTGTTTGTTGAAATGAAATCGATTCCAACATACACCGTGATATTCAAAGCAAATTATTGATCTATAGTTTGCTATCTTACTTGCTATCCGACGAATGGTCACGTGCAGTGCCACCGGGAGGGGCAGGGGGCAAGATCCCGGGGCCCAATCTTACCAGGAGTACATAGAAATTGCAGGTAGCATTTTTTATATTATTTTTTTTTCAAAAATAATAATTACTATCATGTACCCTCAATAATGGCATGGGTCCTCTAATGAGAGGCCCATCCAGATTGACAGGCTCTTCCCTCTAAAGAAAAATGTGTTGCACCTTCGGCGCAATACTTCTAGCCCATCGCGCTCGTAACCGGGGCACCACACCAACCCTTGCCACTGTTACAGTTTCCCCTCTTGGCGGCCCTGGTCACTTGACAAATTATTTGCCATGTTCAGATATGAAGATAAACCATCACGTGATTGATCTATAGTTTCATATTTCAAAATTTTCGTCACGTGACAAATTATATTGCCATGTTCAGATGGGAGGATGAACCTTATCTATCACGTGATCACACTCTGGCTGTATCATTATTTTGATACTTGTCCTCCAAACTGTGTGTTTGACGAAACGTAGGAGTATTGACCATGGGATAGACCGGAGCACGTACATAATGCTTGCATTTGATGTTTGAGTGGGATTGAACCTTCTTATCAATTGCCCGGCCACAACAACCTTACTTGACCAATTACTCCCACTACCGCCTACACCCCGGTTAATTACAGAATCGTTTATGAATAGAGAGTGGGGAAGAAAGTTTGTCGAGAAAAATACAAAAACACGTGGATTGATGAAGCGTTGCGATTGGGGTCATGAGGATTATCATAACAGCAACAACAATAATTATGATAATAATTACAATAACAAGAATATAGAATAATAACGATGCTTATCATCATATTTATAATAATAATAATAATAGGCCTAATAATTTTTAATATTATTATTATTATTATCATAAATAATATATTAACAACAATGTAATTTTATGTGTACTTTATCTATCTCAGATACAGCATCTTCCACTTTAAAAATTGCATTCTATTTTGTTATTTTTAAATTTTATATTTCATATTAACAAGAAGGATGGTGGGGATGACGTTGCTGCTGCTGCTGCTGCTGATGATGATGATATGAAATTATTATCATTAGGATATTATAAAAAAAAAAGCTGATGAAAAGTAGGAGCGTATGGAACTGAGTACAATTAGTTTTAAAGGGCGTGCATTGTTTTAAATTTGTTTGTTTTAACTAATAAACATCTCGTCACATTTAGTTTATAACAGGTGACTGTACGGTACCTGGGTTAATCAGTTTAGTAAACACTGCCTTTATACACTACCTGTGCAATAATTTATGTATTACGTGACACCGGCAACTTGAAATGTTTGATAATTACGTATATGAAAGTGCTTCTGTTCGCCCGATAATCTTCATTTGTTTACTAATTTACCAAAATCGAATGCGTGCATTAAGGCTTCGTGTTCTATTCTCTTTTATCATAGCGACATACTTTATGTAAGATTAGAATGCAAACTAACAATTGAATATTTCCTCTAGCTCGAGTCTATAAACGTGGGGCCCGAGACCAGTACATCAATAATGATGATGATGATGATGATGATGAGGATGATGATGATGATGATGCTAATGATAATGACGATGATGACATCAACAATAACAACAATAATCATATTGACAATAACAACAATAATCGACCTAATAGATCAAATGATTCGAAATGGAGCAAATGATTTGTTAAAATGAAATTCTCATGAGTATGATATTAAGAACAAAGAATAGGCCTAATACTTATTGTTATTTGGGAACGTGCTGAGTACGATAACACGTCAGTTAATTGCAAAACACTCTTATGATATTTTCCTGACGAAAACACATCGAAATAATCGTTGTTGCTGTTAATATTAATATTTATTATTACAATTAATAATTGTTTTACCAGTTTGTGACTCAGTAATTTACTACGTAACTGGTTTAGATTGAAACTATTTATTTACACCATAATAATTGCCGGTGTTGACAACTTGGGCTAAATAGTCGATTACCTACACTTACTGCGGCTGTACATTCGCATAAGATGTAATTCAAAATCAATTAGGGTGTATCTCCCGAGAGATTCGCCATTTCAAATTGTACTCTCGATAATTTCCGCTCCAAAACAGTTCAGAAATTCAACGAAATTACAGAATTTCACGAATGCTGTTTAACCTAAATTGTAGATTTAATCTACTTTATATTCAGAAATAATATTATTGTTGTTTTTATGCATTTTTTTGTATCACCATGTCATTGTGGACGGATTCGCTTGTCTCCTATATTTTTTTTCAAAGGTTGCAGCCGGATTGTTTGCTAATAACATTTTTAAAGATAATTAATAGACATATATTATTCTTAAAAATTATGCTTTTACTTACTGTACTTTAAACTTTCCTGTATATCGAAACCGAAGTTTATAAAACAATACAAAAAAAAACCATTAAAATATGAGAATAAAAATTAAACATAAAGAACAGATCTCCACTTGGAGAAGCCGTGACTCAGCCAGTCAGTGGAGAATCATACATTGATAATACCTAGGCCTATTAATAAGCAACATTCAAAAACCGGGCACTCCCTGCGCCGCCCGATACGTTCAGTTGACCTACGCGATTTAATGAAGAACTCAGCGCCATGAAGCTCGCGCAACAAATCGTTTTTAATGACGATCCGTTCTGACTGGCACCGACAATCAGTAGACGTCTTCACGTTGTTTAAAGCCTAACACTCACTGTGCCCGACGGTAGTCTGCCGACGCTATTTATGGCGAACGCGACGGCACGACACGCGCGCAACGGATCGTTTTTAATGACGATCCGTTCAGACTGCCACCAACAATCAGCCGACGGCGTCGCGTCGTCTAACGCTCACAAGGAGAGGAGTTGGATTCGTCGTACGATGCAACAAATCGTTTTACGTACGATGCGGTGAGATGCAGTGAGAGTCCGGCTTAAGATGACATGTAGTGGTGGTTTCTTTGGCCGATGATCGTACGACCACAGACCCTATATATAAGGTCTGTGGTACGACGCAGTGTGATTGCCGGCTTAAGAGGAATATTGTAACAAACATTAAGTGAATGCAAAGACTTTTCTGTAAAATAAGTATTTGAAGGCACTGCCGAGAGCATGCCCTACATGTATGCATACAATCTATAATGTTAAAACCGTTTGAAAAGCCTGCAGATATTCCAAACATTTCTACTTTTAAAGTTTTCAGTGAATTACATATTAGTAAAAATGTTTCTTTCCGTGCAAACATTTAAACAGAAATTTATTAGCATATTATAATATTTTTAACCAAGTTCACGAATAATTCACTACTTTCAGAATTGAGTAATACAGGCTTATAGCATGCCTGTATTCAAATACTGTATTTCACCCGAACAGGTTAATTAAATAGAAAGAGCTACTAATAGAGTTAACTTTAGTTTTTCTATGGTTGCTCGTGTCGTATTTAGTAATGCTTTTTCTTCTTCAAAAAAATTAAGCCCCATTTGATGGTGGAGAGCATGTAATTATTAAATCCTTCTAGACGGTTGTGTTGGTAATGGGATTGGGGCGGGGGCGGGGGAGGGAATTGTACCTGTTGGAGATAAGCCGCCGTTATACACCGTTGAACCTCTTCCCACCTCACTGCTTTACCTATCCGGGTTTTATTACTTTTTCTTCTGAACATGGAACAATTGTTTTGGTGAAGGTGTGGGAATAACACAAGAACTTTCGTGCAGGTCGTACCAATCGTTTACTAAGTACCCAAGCAATTTAACCCTTTGTTGTATGGGACAACTGTGCCTGTCGGGGATAGTTGCGTGATTATAAAGCACAGTGTACATTGCCATTATGATATCTGTACCGACGACTTTTTTTTCATTTGCTATTTTATTTTGTCAGAAATGACTTCTTGTGCGTCTCATAAGCACTGCACTGCCACTATCCTTTCTTGGACATTTTTTCCTCCCGACAACTTCCCCGATGGTGTGCCCTCTCCCACGGAGACCGTCCCCCTCTCACCGTCCCACGACACCGTGATAGGCGTTCTTTCTGGGACAATCTCAGTTAGAATTCTTCTGTCCAATCAATATATAGGACGGAAACATTACATCACAAAATAATTTATTTCAAAACATCACTCTTATTGATTGCCTATCCCTGTAGGCCTAATAATGACAAATTATTATCATTAATTAAAGTAAGAGTATAACAATATGGTAGGCCTATATTTCAATGACGCATTCAAGCTCAGCATACGAACTATTATAATACTGAAAAGTTAGTTTTAGGCCTATCAATTATTCCAGGGACGTATACAGACACGGCTCCCCCCCCCCCCTTGTACACGGTGTTAAAATGTTAAAGCTTGTTCTTGCTGGCCAATACAAATTCTTTCCAAGGTGCACTCAAAATAAATACTTCTAATCTATGTAAATATGCATCAGCACACGTTATACATATGCCTACTATAATAACACATAGGCCTAAGCGTGATTTAAAAAAATGTTAAATCCATAAGTCCCAGGCCAGGTCTTTCAGATACAAAAATGTGATATTGTATGGTTCAGTTTGGTTTTTTTATCGTTTTGCAAGCTCTATTAAGTTTTGCTTTAATACTACAGTACTACTAGTAATAATAATAATTATGATGATAATAATGATGATGGTGATAATATATAATAATATTAATGATATTAAAAAGTGAAGAAAATTGGCTAAAGGCGAAAAGGTAAGTTGTGATTTGTTGACCACAATTATTATAGTATAGTTAAAGCTTAGTAAGCTATAGTTAGGCCTAGGTTGTTTGGATATTAAGTAGATCCCTGATAAAACATTATGAGAAATTTGTTGGCGCTTCATTTTGACAATATAATGGTGATGTGATGATGATGAATTTTACTATATAAAAGTGTCATTAATTCCATCTAGAGGTACTATTTCCTCAAGTTTTCGCCCCCAACCATGGTGGGGCTGAGGTGGTTGTGAAATCACGGCTTTGAAGTATTACATACTCAAAAACAATGTTTATTTTCTATGGTACGTCACACATATTAACAAGATCTCTATGGTTGCCGAAAATCCCTGATAGAAGCTCATGAGAAATTTGTTGGCGCTTCATTTTGAGTATATGTAACCAATGCCGTAGCCAGCTATTGGGACAGTTGGACAGTCCCGCACAATTTTTCTATTGGGTCCACAAAGAATGGGTCTAAATTTTCAAAAATACGTCCAAATTATGCTGTTTTAGCACAAAATGAGTCCTGTTTTTGAAAAATGGGTCCAGATTTCTCATATTTTGCGTAAAATGGGTCAACTTTTAAGAAAATGGGTATCAGATTTTTAATATTTTTGCTTAAAATGGGTCCACTTTTAAGAAAATGGTCCACATTATTTGAATTTACGCGTAAAGTGGGTCCACAATGATATTGTTCCACATTGTTTGAAAATCCTGGCTACGGCATTGCGATGTGCGATGTGATGATGATGAATTTTACAAAAAATGTCATTTTCTGGTCATCTAGGGGTACTATTTCCTCAAATTTTCGCACCTCAGACCCAACCATGGTGGGTCTGAGGTGGTTGTCGACTAACGAAATTTCCCCCCCCCCCCACTCCACCTCCACCTTTCAAAACAGATTGCGCCCTTCCTGGGTATGACATTAAACTCCATCGAGTCAACACCTGTCTCAGAGTATGTCTTAGTGACTGCTGATGAGGCGGGAGTGCATACATTTGTTTTTAGGATGTGATGTGGTTTTACATGCACATTTTTCGTAATTATGACTATTTTGGATAAAGAATGTTTTGAGCAGTGGTGGATTGAAGACCCCTCCCCCTAAATTTTTTTTAATGAAAAAAAAAGAAAAATATAGGCCCTCCAACCTATCCAAATTTAAGTCTGAGAGTGTAATTTCCGGCCATCTAGAGGTGCCCCATGGTGGGGCTGAGGTGGGTGGTTCCTCAATCTGTAAAAGTTCTTCACTGGGTCACCTCTCTTTATTGAATTCCTGGATCCACCAGTGTTGAGTTTTATATAATTATTGTTAGGCTTACTAATATTATTTACGATGCGTTTGTTTCAATATTCACATCTCAGAACAGCCCTAAAAACTTTCATAGCGCGCTACTTTAGGGGGATTCTCCCCTGGACCTCCCCCACGGGTCCTACGTACCTCGCATAACGCCCCCTCGTTTCAAAATCATGGCTACGTCCCTGAGTTATTCCAAGTGATGGCAACATGGAGGTGCCAGGGTTGATGAGGTGGGGCACATAATTTGAAGAACATAACACAGACCTAGGCACAGTATGACATGCTATAACTTCCGACAGGCATCCCCGCATCCCATTCGAAGTTTTAAAATCTGTGTAGGCCTACTATACTACCTACAGTACTATGTTAACATCTTTTCATCTTAGACTAAGAAAGGTTTCAGGTATCAAAAGCTGCAGGATTTTCCAAGAAAGTATATTACGCAATGTAGTAGGCCTAGTACATTTGCGCGGTAATATATAATTGAAAAATTAATTAGCGTGTAACAAGTCTGACAAGATGGTATAAAATATACATTAAAGTCCTATCGCGTTTCAGTGCTTCCCTTTATTCAAATCATTAATGTTGCAGAAATAATAGATTGGTTTACATAATTTTTACAAATTATTAATTTACACTGGTTAGGCCTATTTATTATTCTTGTATCTTGTAGGTTGATGGAATCATTTTGTGCTTTAATTTACAAATTGCGTTGAGTTCTCAGTGCCTAAACACTGGAGCCCCGGATAAGACCGCCACGAACGGCCTTGGCTCCTGGGGCAGCGTGGGCTGTAGCTTTCGAGCACCAGTGACGAGGGTCGGCGGAGCCAGCAAAGGGCTTGGGTGTTTGGAGTGAAAATCCCCACAGCTACAGCCTTTTATGTATTCAGATGCTTAGTTTTCAACCCTGTAATTTACCGGCTTGCGTTCTGTGGTATCCACGAATCACAAAAATACTAAATACCATCCTAGGGTATACCTTACGTAAAAATCAGTCGAAAAACGACTTCGTGAAGAAAGAGTATCTCATGGTTTTTGTCGAAACTGAACGATTTTTCGACCCTGACATTTTCTGTTAGTGTGTTCTCTGACACCTGCGTGTCACAAAGATGATGATTGACATCTACTTTTAATTTTAAATAATATCTCTTATTTCAGGCATCTACAGGCATATTTTTGGCATAATTCACAACAACGTTTTTAAAAATTATATGGTTTTTAAATTTATTTATCTCATTTATTCTTGTATTAACTTTTTAAACTTAAATAATATATAATTTATTTATCAGGCATGATAGGTAATAAGTAGACCTAATAGATAATATAATAAATACCGGTAGTAAATAATGGATAATAGATATTAGATATTGGATAATAGATAAAAAATAATGGATAATTGATAATAGGTAATACATTATAGATAATATTATAATAGATTATAGATAATAGATATTTGATAATAGCTAATAGACAATACATAATACATAATAGACGATAGACAATAGATGATAGATAATAGATAATAGATAACACGAAAAAAGTATAAAGATGGAGAAGACAGGTGGTGGCGATCCATGTCAGACGTACGGCTTGGAGCAAAGTACACTTACTGGTAATAGGTAATGCTAGAAAAATATGTTAAGCAAAATGTAAAGCTTAAATAATATCTATAATATAATTCATTGATTAGGCATTATGTTAATAGGCTTAATTCTGGAATACCGTAATTCACAAAATTTAAATTTAAATTTAATGCTAAAAAATAAAAAAACAAAAACAAAAACAAAAAAAACCCCCAAAAAACAGGGTTAATTTAATCGGTTTTTAATCAATAAATTATGTTTACAAATACCACATATCATAATATTAATTTTTTATTAGACATAATAGGCTTAACATAATTCACAATTAATGCTAGTGTCAAAGGGCTGACTCCCGGTAGGGGTTTGGGGATAACTATCCAAAGACAGCTTTTATGTATTTAAACTATTACTATAGGAATTAGATCAGAAAACTGCACTGGTTTTGTCCCGGGCCGCCGTCCAGGCCCGGACCCCTGGACACTCCCCCACTAGGCGTTAGTGGCCCCGGATCTTTAAGCCTGAGATATTTATCAGCCATCATTATGGGCCTCGAATCGGCCGAGTGGGCCCATAATGAAAATGTAAAAGATCAAAATACGCCCTTTTATAACTCGTAAAAAATGCCGGAACGGACAGATTTTACACCTTACCTCACTGGTGCATATTGTGGCCCCGTTTATTCGCCAATTTCTGGAATATGTTGTCAAGGAAAATTATGTGTTTCCTTTCCCAATTAGAAATCAAAAACTGTTTGTTAAACATCGCAATAAAATTGTAATCAATTCAATTCGGTCGTAACAATAATAATTTATTTAGCAACAATGACATCAACAACAATGAATTACAAAAAATATACAAAAGTAATGCAAATTGTCAAAAGAAATCGTTACATTGTTGTACTTTGTGTTTTAATGACATTAATTTAAATGTTTAAACCATAAAAATGTTAACACATAGTCTATTTAAATATACGTCCAACATACAAATATAATATTATATATATTGTATATATATAAAATATAAATATATATATACTATATATAGGTATATATCGGTCTATATACTATCGTGATGGAAACATTTTGAATCTCCTTAACTATTTGGCTAATTGAATACATAGTTCCCGAGATATAGCCTACCGTATATATA
>NW_022714175.1:568564-570933 GCF_011630105.1 Anneissia japonica
ATATATATATATATATATATATATATATAATCAAAATTAAATAAAGATAATGATGATGTTAATAATAATAATAATAATAATAATAATGCAAATAAATATATTATAAATCACTTTGGCAAACAAACATATCACCTTGCCTTTGGTCTTCTTAAAACAATTTTCATGAGCCCGTAATTAGGCCTTATAAATTAAACCAGATGAATACATCAATAAAATAGGCCTACGTTTGTCATAACTTTATATATACTGTACGGTTAATGGTGAAATATTTTAGCATGCGCAGTGTAAGCGTCAGCGTGAATATCACTATCGATCCACTAATGCACGTCATAACTTAGTTACACACATGACTTACAAGAAAAACAAGCACTAACGTGGCGATTTAGTGACGTGCATAATCAAGCTTTACCGTACAGTAGGCCCTACAATATTATGTCTGAAATCATCGTCGGTCGCACATGAGAACATGGTTGGCTACCACCGTCATTGCCCACAAGATTTCGTCTGTGTTCACTTATTATTATTATTGATCGGTACATTGATTCATACGTCAATTAACCAAAACGTATGTTCACGCCAAATTTACATCAATTAGACCTAAATATTTTTTGTCAAGATCGTTTCAAATTTTTTAACTCAATCAATCGTCATTTATGACTTGATCATCTGTATCGTATGTGTTTCAACGCCATCGCCGTCGTCATCATCGTCACTATCATAATGTCACGGGCATAAACGTAGTGTCATCCTCGATCATCGCTGTCTTAATATCGTTTTACATAGCATTACCATGTCATCCTGCTATTATAATTTGTCGTCATAGTAGTATTGTCATGTCTATCATCACAAACGTCATTATCATCAGCATCATCACCACGCGACCGATATCATCATCATTATCATAATCGTAATCGTAGAGTAGTCAACATTACCCATCATCATCGCTACGATCATTACCATCATCATCGTCGTTATCATCATCGTCATCATCATCATCGTCATCACCACCACCACTGATAACACCGTCCTCGCCGTCACCACCATTCTCATTACTACACTCATTCTAATTATTGTCATTAAAATTAATATTATTATGGTTATCATTATTATTCCTATTCCTGTTATTATTATCTTAATCATCATCATCATTATCCTTGTCATACACCAGAATCATTATCATCAGCATCATCGGTATATCCTCATCATTACCAATAAAACCATTACCGTCTGATTTATTTTTTTATTTTCTCTATATTATGCAACGCAAGTATAGAAAATAATTGGCATTTATAGCACCCAGCAGCGTTCAAGGCCTCTACCAATTTTAAAACGCTGGTTTGTCGAATAATTTGAACTATCTATTACTTCTATTATCTTATTAACGGATAGGCCAAAGTGAATATTTTATGCACTTTTTAAGGTTTGTAACGTGCAAAAATTGTATCCATGTGGTCATCAAATCCGCACGCACACATCGGCATTTGCGACTTAAGCATGATACTAAAACATACATTAAATCTATTGACATTATAATTCGATTCATCTATCATATCCGAATACTTTAATCCTTAATCTATTTCTTAACACACACGAAACATTATCTGACACGTACTTCCGTACCTGATTGAATCAATGTTACAGATCAGGTAATATTAAGTTCCACATAAAAAATGATTTCTATTTATTTTCTGTCAAAAGTCGTTGATATACGTGCCTTTATTATTAAAATGCCGAGATTGTTTTAGAAACCAAAACTAAGCAACGTGTCTTCTTTTGCATACAGTATATTATATTAGTATATTTGCACCACGAGCAACACAAGTTTTATTACCGGCTACAATTACATTTTCTGTGGTACCAGGATTTGTCCGATGGGGGGGGGGGAGGTCCACGACAGGAGGGAGGCCAATGTCCCCGACGAATAAAGATGTAAATTGAATTAATACACAAGCTTGCATACACACAGCGCACTAACTCAAACATCGGATGAAATGCGTTGTATTGTATGCACATCAAATGTGTACTAATTACGTTATTCAACTAGGCCTCGTCGTCCAGGAATACACATGATATCGTTTGATAATCTTTACTTGATGCATCAAGATGTCAGATGGGTTACCACGGATATCCTGACGTAGGCCTAAATATTTTTTTTATGCAATTAGGTCTATCCCATAAATATATTTTATAGGCGATTAATGTTTTGATATGTCTTCTCCAGTCTAGACATGAGTGACTCAACCTTGTTATGGGGCTAGAGGCGAGTAGCCTAATTTCACATTATAAATCGCGGACCTAGGCTTTATTACACACAAGAAACATACCCCCACTCATAGTACCGTATATAATGCTATCCAATCAATATATAT
>NW_022714175.1:571716-575821 GCF_011630105.1 Anneissia japonica
AAATCATCAAAGAAAGGGAAATACAGTGTTCGAATAAAGGACATAATACATCGTGTAGCATAGCTCTCAACGAATGTAGTCCTATAAGTAAATGAAGAAAAAAATTGTGTAATAAATTGCCTCCGACAGGATTCGAACCTGCGACCTCTCGCTGTCAAGGCGAGCGTCATACCATTAGACCACAGAGGCTTCATGGTTCAACAGATTCAAATACTTATTTCATATATTGATAAGAATATATATAAAATACGTCAAACATTTCTTTGTTGTTTGTCTCTGACACACACTATTCCTTATAAAAATGTATACATACATAAGCCTAACAGTATATACGGGAGGTATACACATTTTGAACTGACTTTTCGGCATTTTGAAAAAAAAAATAAATAAAACTTCGTGCCGTAATCATAATGACAATAAGCAGGAGAAAAACAAATTGCTTTCAATTTAAGATGTATATAAATATTCGATATTAATTTAGAAAATGATGACTGGCCGGGCACATTCGTCTGTATTAAACTAAGTTGAATGTATTTTAATTATAATCTTTTGACATAATGCCCAAATTATATTCTAATGTTCTAAACCAATAGAGTATGAAAATCATAATATCTATTACGGCGAATGAGGAGGTATACAACTTAAATAATTATTGACTTTATCATCCTGGCACAATCTAATGCAGTATTTTTTTTTAAATTGATAAAAAATATTAAATAAACTGAGTATTCTTAAATTTTAAGTTGAATATTGTATAATATATTGTGAATAAATATAATTAAGTGCCTATATATAAATCTGTCACATGTATGCACAATATATATAAATTATATATTTTATTCATAAATTATATTTACAAAAATATCTACATTCATAAAATAAATACGGCTACATAAATTGGTATATTTTTAGGACACACGTTATCAATGTGTTTCACAAAAACTAAAAATAAAACTATTGGCTATTATGTAAGTGAGTCCGAGATTGTAAACATTTTCTATCCATGTGGACACCCTTGGGTTTACCTTTCTTAAGCTGTTGCATAATACGCATTCGACAATAATCTACCTATTTAATGTATCGTATTAGGTTATTTCAGGATGTTATTTTTCAAAAATCTTCACCCTTTAACGGAGAATTGCTCGGCTTCATTTGAATGTACTCTTCTCCTCCGCATCGCTTTATTCTCCTTGTACTGTCATCTGAAGAAATCCTAGTCACTGACGTCCCTTCGCGCTTGATAGTAGTTTTATAATCGTTCACCGGTGCTCGTTTAAAACATTTACAACTTAAGTACATTATGAAATATCTTCTGAAGTTCTTGCTCATCATACATAACGCAATGGGGTTAATTGTTGAATTCAAAGAACCCATTATAATTGCAATCATAAGCAAATGTGTATATGCCTTTTCGTTTTCAGCATATTCTTCTTCTGTTATAAACTCCGATTTCAAACTGTAGACTACGTACGGCAACCACAATATAGCGAAAAGTAACACAAGTACCATTATTATCAGTGCTAATCTCTTCCTGTCTTGCACTTGCCGGGATACTTGCCCGTCACCGGGCATCTGCATCGAACTTCGATACAAGATGAAAGCGATTCTAATGTAGAAAACACATAGCAAGAGTAAGGGGAGTACGTACATTAACAGCATGCGTATTGATTCGAAAATACGCGCCTCGTTTGTATTATGTTCGACATGGTGACAAGAGGAGGTTCCATTTGATTCTGGCACCAGATCGCTCAGAAAAATCATAGAAGAGGCGGCGGCTATGGAAACCATCCAGATAATAACGATAGTGACGGCTGTGCGGAATCGTGATGACTTGCGTTCCATGGGCTTAACGATCGCTTGATAGCGATCAACGCTCAGAGCCACTAGCGTAAAAATCGAGACGCCCATCGACATTACCTGGGTGAAATTCACAAAAATACATGTAGCATGGCCTAGAGTGAAATCCCCATTATTTATATCATATATTGTATTTACTATCACCGATACAGTAAGCATGAACAAATCCCCGAATGCCATATTGCAAATAAGCGCGTTCGGAATTGTACGCATTGACGCATTTGAGAGCACAACGACCATCAGTAACGCGTTTCCAATGATACCTGTTATGCCAACAAACAGATTGAAGGCCAATAATGTTATGGCGGATGGCTCCATGTCTGGGTCGGCATCCACTATAAATATTCTGAAATGAAAAATGATTAACTTTGTAATTTAGCATAAGATTTATTCATTTTTTTTGTAAAATATAGGCCTAATATATATTATATATAGGCCTATATATATATATATATATATATATATAAATCATTAAAGAAAGGTAAATACACTGTTCGAATAAAGGCTGTCTCTTATACACATCTAGATGTGTATAAGAGACAGATATTAACCTAGCACAAAATAATTCCTTAATCGCATTCAGTCGATATAAAGCCTATCGATTGTGCTTTTTTTTTTATTTGTTTGTATTATTTTTATTTTTAGTATTATTGTTATTATTATTGTTGTTGTTATTATTATGAATAATAATACTATTGTTATTACTAATATTATACTTATTCGATACTTTAACACGACACTCATTAGTTATGTTTCCATTGTGCGTTAAATTACTGCGTGCCTGGGATCATTAGGTGTTTCTATTTTTCAGGTTTGGTCTCATGCATATAATGGTAGCAAATTTGAAGGATATGACGATGAATGTTATAATCAATGCTGGTCTTAAAGATATTGTCCCCAACCCTACATCTCCATTCTTACGTAAGATGAACGTGTTGTACATTATGCATATTTTTATTAGATCTTTAACAATTTGTCTATGAAGACAAAATCAATCATGATGATTATGAACGCAGGCTCCAAGAAGGGGCTTATGTTCGGCCATCATACATTTTCCTCCCGGCAGTGTCATGGTTCGGCTGAACCCCTTTTCTCGAGAGCGACTCCCGCCCCCTCTGATATACTTGGTATCAAAATCCATCCAAAAATGATTGTATTCACACATGGCCTACATACTAGAATGCTTCAGCTCAAGGGGCTTTGCTTCTGACCCCACCACCACCATCACAAAAGATTTTTCTTGGACATCACTATGGTGTCAAACGAAATTTAGACCCCCGAATCTCAATGGAAACCCGTCCCATGACGATGATAAAAATCATATAAAATAATTTTGAAATTAACTTGTTCATTCTGTAGTAACATACATCTTGAGCATAGACATTATTGAATTAAAAAAATGTGTACCCTGATTTTTATACTAGGCCTAGATAATGATAAAAGAAATAATAAAACACTTCCAGTGACACGTGTTTCTTTCATTCGCTGTAAACTTATGGGTAAACATTTCTTAAATGCACTAATTTCTATGTTCAAGAGTGGCGGATCCAGCGGGAGGGGGGAATGAGGGCCCGTGCACTCCCTCCCCCCGTTAGTCAAGCCGAAAAATAAAAAAGAGGGAGAAAAATTTTAGTTAAAGAGGGGAAAAAAGGAGTGCACCCATGAGTCCAATGGCGATCCAGCAGTGGGCGAAAGGAAAGCTCGATTATTTACCACTTATTTACAATAACCATGGTGAGGCTGAGGTGGGCGTGCCGACGTGAATTTCATTCTGTGCACCCCCCCCCTCCCCACACCGTCAGAAATTCTCTGGATCCGCCCCTGTCAAGTTAATAATCTTCATGCTCAGAATGAGCAAATTAATTTCAAAAATGTTTCTTATGATTTTGGGGTATTTTACAATTAATACATCTTTAAGAACTTTTGATTCCTAGAGTAAGGGCATGGAATGAGTGATTCTGATGATTCATTAATTATTTTTATCGGAACTACTGTATTCGAGTATCTCCGATATATCAGAATTTTGCAGATTTTCATCAGCTGTAGAAACTTCCTAGAAAGTCTTAGCTAATCATTTTTAATTGTTTGATTATAGATCCTAATGACACCGCATTGATAAAAAGTTGGCGGGCTGTGCGGCCTTATTTACTAGTCTGTCGACTTCAGTACTCGTTCATCGCTGCGGGAACAGTGGTTATCATGTGGTATGTTGTTGGCAAGCCTCTCCAGAATCAGGTTAAGAATATTC
>NW_022714175.1:577168-591394 GCF_011630105.1 Anneissia japonica
AAATACCAAAGGTCCATATATTCAGGGGTAGAAAATCATATCATTGTCATCGCCTTCACAACTATATTTGTTATGGAACAATGTGCTACTTCATTTCAAAATGATATTTCTTTATGTATAGGCCTATATTTGTCTTCAACATTTTAATGAACATACTTGACCTAATCTTTACAACACGAGAATCAGACTAGATACTGATCTATTGTGCCGTACACGTTACTAATTATTGATATTTTAATTTATGTTATTGTTGAGCTTTAAATCGCTTTGACATATTCAATGGCACGAATCATAAATACATGTATTCAGATATATACTTCGTACTTGAAATAAAACTAAATTTATATGCTGTAAAAATATCGTAGTGTCATTTGTTATTCTATTAATATTGAACACAAATTAATTTCTGACATTGAATAAATATGTTGACTATTAACTATATATGAGATCGATTTAATTACCCGTTGCCATTAACCTTTTGAAAAAACACTTAACGTTCAATTTTATTAGTATATGAAATTCAAAAGACACTGTATCAATGCACAGAAAGTCCTTGTGTGCAGCATATAAATTGTATTTTAAGAAATTGGATGCTACAGGCCCGTTCAAGGCACACGATCTCATCCTAACCATTAGACTAACTCTTTGTGGCGTTTGGTAAATGTATGGCATAGGCAACGGGCAATAATTCATTTACAATTTGGATATGTTTAATGACTCGAAATCAACCCAAGCCCAAAGTCAAGCCGCGTACGTGTAATCAGATTCATTATGATGTAGTGCCGATAGCTTACTACACACTGAGACATAAAATTACCTTTGGGTAAAATAAAATCTAAACTATAGTTTCCTAAACACCTCGGGGTCATTTGTTGTGAGGTGGTGGAGATTATATAATATATAATGATGATGCTAATGATGATGATCATAAATTTAGGAGTGGTTTGACGCAGCGGTCGCGGTTCTGCGTCTCAACCCTGAGGTCGGAGGTTCAACCTCTCGCTTGTGCATTCGCTTGTGTCCTAAAGCCGGTTTTCCACTAGGCGAATTTATTCGCGCGAATGGAAAGTGTCGGTTCGCTTTCTGAGCGAAAACTCTCAGAGAAACGTGAATGCGCGTGCTTCCAATTTGCATGAATAAATTCGCCTAGTGGAAAACCAGCTTTAGGCAAGACATTTTTCCTACGGTACGGTACGGAGTACAAGTGGGTACTTGGTAGGTTCAAACACAAAATGCGCTGATTACAGCTCTCAATCCTCATCTTCAGCTGCAACATTATGGAATTCTCCCCAGGGAGCTGAGTATGTGTTATGTGCTTGATCCAATGACATGGGTGATAATGTGAAGCGCTTAGAGACACGGCACGAAGCGCTATGTTAGTCTAACATTATTATTGTTATTATTTATTAATATTTATTTATTATTATTATTGTTATTATTATTGTTATTATTATTATTATTATTGTTATTATTATTATTATTATTATTATTATTATTATTATTATTATTGTTATTATTATTATTGTTATTATTATTATTATTATTGTTATTATTATTATTATTATTGTTATTATTATTATTATTATTATTATTATTATTATTATTATTATTATTATTATTGTTATAATGTAGTAAGGTAGTGGGACTTGATATAGCCCATGTTACTGAAGTCTCAATGAGCTTAATGAGAATTAACGGAGGGCGATATGAAGAGAAGTACTGAGGGCTGATGATGATGATGATGAGGAAGAAGAGGAGGAGGAGGAGGAAGAGGAGGCGGAAGATTGAGGGTGATGATAAGGAAAGGAGGAGGATTAAGGGTGATAATGATAAGGAAGATGGAGGGTTTACGGTGAGGAAGATCTCTTAGCCAGAGGATGATAGGAATTAGCCACAGTATCATCAATAACCCGATGCCATACATTATCATAAGTGGTATACAAGTAAACATAGGCCTATTGAATAGTTTCTCTTTTCATTTTAATTTCTAATGTTGTAGCTTAGCAGTTGACATAATTGAGTCGTGTAAATCGAGCTTGTCACGTCTCCTTCAAACGTGCTCACTTAACACAGTTGTCACAACTAATCGTTGTATCTAGTCAATAGTTCAGCCACTTGACAATTAGCTTTAACAATCTCATACTTCCATTCTTTAATCGAATTCACATCTTCTTAAAACTCATCGATTTTACATCAATTTGCAATTAAACCTAGGCCTTAGTTTGGGCATACGCGCCGTACCTCATCGAACCACGTAAATAACAAACAATAGGCGCGGAGGAAATAGGCCTACAGTATAAAATTTAAATATGATTTAGCATCTGGTGGGTGGGGGGTGTACAATTGTAACCAATTTTCAGCTACCGGTGCGATTTGATGCGCTCAAGTACTATTTCCGCTCAATACCACGCCGAAGAGTTCCTAAAATGAGGCTGTTGTAAATATTGTGATAAATTGTCTAAGACAGGGGTGGGCATTAAAATTGGTCGGAGGGCCAAAGTGAATTATTGATTCAACTCCGAGGGCCGCACCCAAACTTTTATGTTTCAGTGCACTTCCAAAAACCTTCATATATTGTTTTATGGCCACTTTATGGTCAGTTTCAGTATTACTTTTTACAGATGATCGGTGCCGGGCCGCAAAAACAAGGTGTTTATTTTCGCGGCTGGCAAAAAAATCACAGGCGGGCCGCATGCGACCCGCGGGCCGCACTTTTCCCACCTGTGGTCTAAGAGTATCTTAATGATGACGTATATGACTTAAATGAGATTTAAAAATCATGTTGAGAACCCATATTGAGTTTACTTGGGTGTCTCTTGGCAAGTATTTAATCCACGTTTTGTCTCTCTCCACTATAAATGGATACCTTAGGGTTAGAATGTCACAATGCGCTGATTACTTGCTACAACGTTATGGGGATACTCCCCGGGGACTGAAAATGTGTTTCTAAAGGTGTTTAATCAAATCATAATGTGAAACGCAGATATCATAACACTACCATTAGTGTTAGTTCACTTCCCAACATAGGTCTACCTAAAGAGACCTTTTGGATGGATGGATCTATCAATCATCTCCTTTAAAATAAACCATCATCTCAATTAAATATGTGAAGATTTTAACACGTCGTACATTTTCCACATAGCCTAAGGCTCAGGTAATCATTCGTTGCCGTGTTAGTATGTGCAGTTAAAGAGGCTATTTTAAAATAAATTGCAGAGGCAGTGTTAATAGACTTTAATCTTACTGGCACTCAGCTACAAGCATAATGACATTTTTATTGTAGGCATATTCCTTACGCAAGCGTTGATTAGGGCAGAGTTACCGATAATTAGTTTCTCTCTGGCAGTATATCTTTGGTTAAAAAATTAACTTCAGCTTTAAAATATGACTAGAATATAGGCTCTTTGTTAAAAAAATATACATAGGAACTATATAATTTAAATTTTAAAATTCCAAGACCTAATGGATATAGTTTATAAGCCTACACACCCAGAGATGTGGAAAAAATAGTCAGTGGCGGATCCAGGAATTTGAAATAGGGGCTGGGGCCCAAAGAGGGACTTCTCATAGATGGAGGGTCTATACCACCTCATCCCCACCATGATTGGGGGTGAGGTGACTATGGCACCTCTAAATGGCCGGAAATGGCATTCGACTCAACATTTGAGTAGAATCTTTTTTTTTTCTCAATTTATTTAAAATTTTGACAAATTTAGGGGTGGGGAGGTGGCTTGCCGGCTGCCCCCCCCCCCCTGAATTCGCCATTGAATAGGCCTAACTGTTCTTCAAACTATTATTGGGCCCTATAACATTTGATGCTTATCTTCCTCGAGGGCAATTAAATAGACAGAGAAGCTAATTCATTAACGGCACAATAGTACCATATACATCCATTTTACAATTATCTATGCCTTAACATGTTACTGTCAATGTATCATCTTGCAAGACCGTACTTACCGTTCGTCTAAAATACAGACAAATCAATAGACCAAAGTTACGCTACGAATCCTGCAGATTGTATTAATATCAATTCATGTAACGTTTATTCAATAACGGTATATAACATAAACATGTTGTTAAATTTATCCTTTTAACATTTTAAATTTCGATAGCCTTTATTGACTGTCTTTGTACTTTTCTCTCGATTTTGTCATTTGATTGTATTTGCTGGGCCCTGGAGGATAATGATGCTCTTGCATTGATCAGGTCGCCCAGGGTATGGGAGAAATACATTTTAAAAAAAATCAGGTCGCCCAGGGTATGGGAGAAATAAATTTTTAAAAAATAACAATAGAGACATGAATTAAGAAAGGAAAATAAATTGTTGTACCATAATTCACCACAAAGCATTAGCGGGTATGACGTTCGTATATTTCACTCATTCTCTGTCCCATCCCTTTGGAATGAAGTCCCCAGTCTTTTCTTTTAAAAAAGTCATTAACATCTTTTAAAGTTAAGTAAAAAAAACCCCAATTTTTATAACAGACTTTCATAGTTAGGCCCTAACTGCGTCTTAGATTTTTTTTTTATCGGCGCATTATAATTTACCATTAATAGCATTATAACCTCTACAATTCTGAAGGTTGAAATAATAAGAATCATACCGTATGAATCGTGTATACTTGTAAACAAATAAATTATTTTTAAAGACTAAAGAAGAAATTTAAGTAATTTTCTCTAATTGTCTCTCTATTTAGCGTTAGTGATTCGTCAATTATAGCACTAATGTGCTTTCGTACGTTGCCTGTGAGTGGGATGGATTTCTTGACTAAATTACATTAAAAGTAGATTAGAAGGCGCCGTATTCCTGCTTTCCCTTGCGAAAATCGATTCTTATTGAACGAGATGTTTTCCATCTTTATTATATTCCACATTGGTGCTGTTGTCACTCAGTCTTACGATTTATAGTCACTATATATACCGAAATTTACTATAATTAGTATAATTATTTTATTAATATTTTAATAGTATTTTTAATGAATAATATTTATGAACTACATTTATTATTATTAATAGTAATATTAAAATGTTTCTTGAATGTCTGCATAGCGAGTATCAATAACTAAATCATTAAACTTTCAGTACACCAAGTGTAACAATATGGTTTTTGGAGTAAAACTACTGGTTGGTTGTCTCGACGTTTCGGTAAAAATTGCTCTGACCGTTATCAGGAGAATAGTAATAATTTTCCATAAATAATAACAACAATAATAAAAATAACACAAATAGGCTACATTTCAAAATTTAATAATGAGAATGGACATTTTGTACTGGTAGAGTAAAGCACTTAATTCTTCTGAGGCTTAGAGTGTCGATTATAAATCGAACAGAAATAAAATATACAACAATAATTTGTCACCAAAAGTAGGTTAGAAGCCCACATTGACTTAAAATCAGTGTTAGTGCCACGGGGAGGTGGGGGAATGGGGTAATTAATTTTTCTCCCCCTCCCACCTCCAGAAAATTTAATACACGTATTATCAGCAATCAAAATTAGGTTCACGATCTATCCATTTGAATAACAAATAAAACGTTATGTACTTCCTGTCTCTAAAATAGTCCCCGAATCCCTCCAGGGTCATTAGCACCCTCATTTAATCCAACTGTTTTTGGACGCCCCCTCCCAAACAGCGGTGCGACATAAATTTTCCGACGAGAGGTCCGACGTGTCCGACGGAAGGGTCCGAACCAAAGGGCCGACGAAGCATCGGTCGACGGCCTGGAATAAAAAATCATTTGATAGGGTTCACGGGAAGAGTTTTTATGGCTTAGAATGGTCCAAAATGTGCTTTTAGGCCACATATTAAGGATTGGCAGTCAAAATAACGTTATATGAATAGGCAAATTATATTTGTTTTAAATTTTCGTTCCGACGACCTACTCGTTCGTCGGACTACAGGGGGTCCAGGCCTGTCCGACGGGGGGAAAATGCCCTCCCTCCTACTCCTACCCCTCCTACTCCGCCCCTCCCCCCCCCCCGCTGGCGCCACCACTGTGCCAAACCATTGCGCATCACAGTATCTGTAACCCCAATCCCAAATATTTTCTTTTCCCAAGCCATTTTTCCATCTCCAATCCAACCATGGCGTCGCACACTGAACTTAAAAATATAACCAACGTAAGGATACCGTCCGTCGTTCCTCCGGGCTTTACTACAATATTGCATTTTATTTAATTAACAACTTTACATCGAAATTTGGAAAGTATTGAATATATGTAATTGAATAATTGCAAATTAGGCCAGTAGCTAATTTACTAGCTGAACTAACCATATTATTACAATTAAAACCTCCAGCGATTACTGCGATTTGCCTTAGTACAAAATATGAACGGATTGCCTATAACGGTGTTTATATACAAATTTAATGCTAAGATTGTTAGGAAGTCCTTTTATGAGACAGCAGAAAACGACAGATAATCCAGGCCTCTATGGCAGTGGCGTATCCAGAAGTCTTGAATCTGTAATTTCACATTCGCAGATTCGTCTTTACTGTTTACAAATTATATAGGCCTAGGCCTATATATAAGTATACATAAGCTTATAGGCCTATAATTATACATCATATAGAATACAGAATTTTTATTGCTCTTGTAATTCTGTATCAAATGCCAGGCAATAAAAGCAGTAAACAAGGACAGTTTAAGTAGATCTGGTTTCGGAACAAATTCCGTTTTAAAGGCCTTTTTGAAGTCTCCCTTCTGTAAAAGCCTATATAGGCCTATATATATATATGCTATACATATATATTATATATATATATATATAGTTATATATACTTATATATATATATATATATATACAAATAGATGGACAAAGAGTGTTGAGTAAGATTATACATTGTTACATCGTATCGAGCACAGCCCTTCAAAGAAAAGTGCACGTGTGTGTGTGTGTGTGTGCGTGTGTGTGTGTGTGGGTGTGTGTTTGTGGGTGGGTGGAAGAAGCGAATAGATGGATGGACAGAGAGAAAGAAAGATAAATGGATGGACGAATGGGCATGAGGCTACATATCTAGAGGCTTTATTATGAGGAAATTATTCTAGGATACATCTTCCTCCGTTCTCAACACGATACAGGTATGCGCCTAGCTGTATCACGTAGAGTGAGTGAACAGGTGCACACGAAACCTTAGTACAGTACTAACAATTCTTGTTTCTGTGCCTGCTGACGGCTAACTTTATTTTACCGGTCCTAAAACTTAACATGCAGTTAGCAGTATATGTACTTAGAGACATCGTTAAACATAAAATAATGACTGTATTCTCAGTGTAATAAAACAATTACGTTTATTGCTTAATATGAGGCAATATTATGTTTGCTTATCGCTACGTACCGGCATGCCGCGTGTTAAATTAATACTAATAATTATATTAAACAAATTCATTATACAATTCTGCTTAATACACCTATTAAATATGTACGGTAGATCCCTTGAAGTAATTTTATACGGTAATGCCCGTATGTTAAACATTGTCAACATATAATACGAAAGGATACAGTGTGTGAACGTTCCAGCATGTTCTAAACGTATAGGCTTATGAATATAGGCCTATACTAAAATAAGCGTCTACTGTACTGTGTCTACATACCGGTATGTACAAACATACGTATTTATAACATAATATGAAAACATACCCATATGCATACAGGCATGTTTTCTTGTTTATCGTACAAATATTTAATACAGTAACGCCTGACGAAATGAAACAGTAGGCCTATTAAGCCTATATTATTTAAATTGTGCGCATATTTTATTTTATAAAACAAAAATAATAGTGAAATTGCATATCTGTATGCGTGTTTATTATTATTTGCGGATTCATTTAACGACAAAACATGTAAATTAACATAAATTGTTATTTTACGGAGAATAGAAATCTAATTAGGGTGAGGTTACCAAAATACTCTGTATATAGAATTATTGTAATGCAATTAATAGGCCTAGCAATGTCAGTCAGGTAACGTTGGGTTAAGCAAACAAATTATTGGATAAAATAACGTAATGACATCAAGTACAGCATTAATACAATTCAATTCAACTCACTTTATTTGATAATCACTTCCAACAAAAAGGTATGTTCAACTACAGGCACAATAAGTATACATGTATGACACTGTTATTGTAAATGAATAAAATATATAATAATAGCTTTTTGAACTAATAATTTCCTGAATTAATTGTGTAATACTTTATCCATTAGGCCTATATGAAATATAGGCTCAACTTTATTTATTTATTTATTTTGTGAAAATAACAAAAGAAAAAACTTACATGCAATTGAACGGCGATTGAGAAACTCTAAACTACCAATAATTGATGCCTTCTACAGCTATCTCCGTTTTATGGCTCCAGAGCTGATCAACAACCCATCTAAGATGTCCAGAAAACGGTAAAGCGCCTTAAAATTCAGTTGCCTTCGTCTGGTCAACAGACCTACTGTGCCTCTTCTCCAGAGGTGGGTTTGCCTATTGACGAAAAGTTTTGCGATTGTTAACCAATATCACAGATGACTGACAACGTCATCTCTGTGTGCGGCGCTCTCTTGCTGGCAAAATGTTCGATTTGTCGACAGCCACTAATGACGATGTATTTATTTATTGTCACCGACAGCTGACGTCAAATGGTGAGAGATATTCGCTAGCAAGCTTGTCGCTGATTGGTTACTAGTCTGTTATGACTTCGAAGAGCAGATTGTGGTCACTTCTAGGCTGGAGATGTAGGCGTTTTCTTGGCTACAACAATTGCCTGCTTTACTTGATTGATTGATTGATTGATTGATTGATTGATTGATAGATAGATAGATAGATAGATAGATAGATAGATAGATAGATTGATTGATTGATTGATTGATTGATTGATTCATTCATTCATTGATTCATTGATTCATTGATTCATTGATTCATTGATTTATTGATTTATTGATTCATTGATTGATTGATTGATTGATTGATTGATTACTTGAATGATTATTGATTAATTAGTTTGCTTAACACTTTATTGAATGATTGGTTGATTAATTGATGGATCGATTGAATGATTAATAAGATTGATTGACTGACTGACCAACTGAAATACTGACTGACAGCTCTGACTGACTGCTCAGACTGACTGACTAATTGATTGATTGATAGATTGATTGATTGATCGATTGAATGATTGGTTAATAGTGACTTAGTGTTTCGACCCAAAATTACCCACCAATAAAAATGTTGAAAAATAACTACTAATGTTATCCCTTTCCTTATCATTTCTTTAGGCCTACAATATAATATAATATAATATAATACCGCTTCATGTTATATTTTGAGTTACCATTGGATTGGATTGTATTTGATTTATTCGGTGTAAACACCAAGGATAGCCCACGAAAGTCTATAGAAGAAGACTTATTTCCAATGGGGTCCTTCTGGTGGTGATTGGACAGCACACCGGGAGACAATCCCATACTCTTTTCCGAAGAGTGTACTGTGTTCTTTAACATGCACATGGGCCATAAATACACACGGGACCAACGGCTTAAGCGTCTCATCCGAAGGACGGTGCGCTATGTAACTTGTATTTCAGCCCTCTAGCTGAAGCACAAGGAGAGGCAGCGATGGGAATTGAACCGGGGACCTAGAGATCTCCACGGTTCAGCGCACACACAGTGGCTACCACCAGATTAGCCGACTGAGCTAAGCTGCTCTCACCATTATGATTGTAATATCTTAATCCAGTTTAGCAATGATATATTATTTGTAACAAATACATTCAGGGACGGATCCAGAGATTTTCTGACAAGGGAGGGGTGGGGGCACAATGTGAAGTTCAAGCTGCCACGCCCACCTCATGGTTGGTGTAAATTAGTGGTAATGAAATGAAATGAACTGTCCTTTCTCCCACTGCTGGATCGCCATTGAACTCATGGGTGCACTACCTTTTCCCCATTTCCTCTCATTAACCCAAATTTTTCTCCCTCTTTTTATTTTTCGGCTTGACCGACGAGGGGACACGGGCACTCATGGCCCCCCACCCGCTGGATCCGCGCCTGACATTATTAATACCAACATTTATATTATATTAATGGGATGGATAATTTCAATTATCTTGGTGGCCTATAGCTGGACGCTAGAAACGCACTAACAGGGCTTGCAGCTAAATGTGATAATGAGGATTATGACGATTTTCTTTAAATCTTTTCTCTTTGCGTTACCTCCAAGCTAATATTCCGGCCTTCTCCGCCGCCTAAGCTGCTCTGCTAACAATGTTTGACACAGCCCCACTATGCCCTTTAGGCCAGTTGCCTGATTCATTCTAGATCTCCATTCTTGAGCTTGTTTATATACGTTCGTCTGTTTGTTCCTATGGAATGTTGTGATAGTCCTATTTATAATTTACCATGTTTGCTTCTTTGATGAAATAGTAATAGGAGTTAATGATCTATTTCGCAGTCGCAGTAGAGCCTTTTTGAGAGTGTGTCCAAACATTCACCACCGTAGGCCTACATTAATTATTTCCTGTGATAGTAAATAAATGTATTACATCTCACCGCGGTGGCTCCAGAAATTTGCCTACAAGGGGTCCGATATGTCCGACGGAGGGGTCCAAATCAAGAGGCCGACTAGAGCCTCGGTCAGGGTCCAGGAGTAAAAAATCCCTGTAGTCATGGCGAGAGTTTTTATGGCTTAGTATGGTTCAAATTGTGCTTTTAGAACAAACTATTATGATTGGCAATCAAAATAACATTGTTTGGATAGGCAACTTATTGTTTGTTTTTTTTTTAATTCTTGATCCGACAACCCGATGGGGGGGGGGGGGATCTAGGCCTGTTCGGCGTTAGGGAACAACCCCCCTTCCACCCCCAATGGCGTCACCAATGAACATTCGCACAGTGTTGGTATTACATTTTGATTTAGTTGATTCCAATAATGTTTCCTAGTTGTTTTTTTTTAGGTATTTTTTTTATATGTACTCCAATGTATGTTCTTCCTTTTCATTTATGCTTCATGTACTCAATTAAGTATTCAGTACCTAATTAACACTTGGCATATTCAATTCAATTCAACAAAACATTTATTTTCTTCCAAAGGCACAAGAAAATACAAAATAGCAACTTTACAAAAAGTACAACTTTTTATTGATTGATTTGATTTCATTTGATTTGGCATCTAGGCCTATCTACACATATATTAAATACAACAATTGATAAAATATGTCATAAAATTATTGAAACAGGAAATATTAAAATTACTTTTTTTAATAAACAATTATGAAAAATATGGATACAAAATTTAATCAGCACTGTACTACTAGGATCGGATGCCAGTCAACTCACCCCCTAGCAAACTAGCCCCTTGCAATCTCGCCCCTAATATTATAAGATCGATATAGCGAACATTGCTATTTATAATAATTCGTCCTCGACTTTCAATCATGAATTACAAAATTCGTATTGAGCGCACAAGTATTATAATGCCATACATAATGTAAATATATAACTAATAAAAAATAGGCCTATTTTGAAAAGATGTAAAAACTATTAAAAATCAATGTGTGCATAATATGTATGTGGCCTATGCTGTATATCAGGCCTATATATATGCAGTATAATACATTCCATTATTATATAGGCCTATTACCGATATATAATTTATGTTTTCGGTACAAATAATAGAGGTCCCGAAAAACCCTTAGCCGGCGGGGGTGCCAGGCCACTTCGTTAAGCCATTGGTATAACCTCAATTTGTAGTGTTCCCAAAATGTCGATTTTTAAAATACAGTATTTACAGTACGGTGCTACGTGGGGGTGGGGACGTGCGCATTTCCCCAGAAAATTTCCTTTCACACCCCCCCCCCCCACCAAGAAAAAAAGAAAAATCACAATCTGTCGGGGAGGTAAAACTTATATGTATTTTCTACATATTATATGTAAAATCGATTCAATAAGCCCCTGAAACACCTAAATTTTCATATTTTCCATTTTATTTGACATCCGAAAACACCCACTTTGCTCTCGTCGGGAACCTTGGCCCCCACACCCCATAAAAAATTGTACCTTTCCCCTCACTTGCACCCCTTCCCCCATATTTCGGACGCTTGCACCTTCATTGCGTGTTTATTCGAACAAACGCCCCGCGGAGTTTATTGTTGAGAAGGGTTTTTGAGGGGCGTTTATTCGATGGAGACGTTTATTTTTTTTTTCGTGGTGTAAAATGGATACGTATACTCAAATAAACGCATACTCAAATTAATTCCACTGTAAGCTACAACAAAATGTGTTATTGCGTGATCATAAAAACTTCCCAACCAGGTTTTAAAAAATGTAATTCTACTAGAGTAAAACGTCAATACTATGTGTTGAGAATGATGTTGCTTCCATTAGGTTTGTTTAGTCATTTGGGACCGTTTGTTCGAGTAAAACAAAAACCCCTTGGGTCGTTTATTTCAAGGAGGCGTTTATTCCCAAATGAGGCTCTAGAAGGGGGCGTTTATACATTCGATGGGGGAGTTTATTCGAAGCGGGACGTTTATTTGAATAAATACGGTATATATTTCAAAATAGTCAAGTTCTGAGAAAATCTATTTCTTTGTATACTTATTATATATAACATATATTTTACAAACATAGTACCAGTTTCTTGTTTCAAATTTTAATGCTGGAATCTTTCTGTAATGATTATGTCCGGGTTAGTAAAATGAGGTCATTGTCACTGCAGAGGACTCTTAAACGATTACTGTGTACTGTACTGTATTGGATTGCAGTTAACTTTCGTTCCAAAGGTGATATATTGCTAAGTAACGTTGATAGGTGATTTTGATAATCTGTCGACAACATTCATCATGTGTCGCAAAAAATGACGATTATGCCTAACCGTTTAACAAACTGAATGGAATTGAGACTGACTGCTGTAGAGCATAATATTTATTTATTTCGTTACCAACTTCTGATATAAAAACATTTTTTTATCATAAGAACATGCATTAAAATATTAATAATGCCACACGTCTAATGTATTTGAATGACAATTATGCTTAACCGTTTAAACAAATTTAATGGAATTAATCGTACGCATTATTGTGTTACCTGCTGTAGAGCATAATATTTATTTATTTCGTTCCTGATATGAAAACATGTTTTATTATTATAAGAAAATGTATTAAAAAATTAATAATACCACACGTCTAGAGTATTCGAATGACGATTATGCCTAACCGTTTAAACAGATTGAATGGAATTGAACGCATTATTTTGTTATGGGACTGACTACTATAGAGCATAATATTATTTATTTATTTCGTTTTATCTGCTCCTGATGAAAACATATTTTATTGTTATAAGAACATGTATTATAGGGCCTAATATTAATAATACCACACGTCTAGCGTATTCGAATGACGATTATGCCCATATTTTCTTCCTCCATGTTATGCCTAACCGTAAACGGTACCGGTACTGAGTAAAGACAACTTGATTTCTCGCTTCGAACAAGGCATCCATTCATAGAAGTCATATGAAGATAACCCTATATGAGACTGACTCTAGGGTGGTCGATGTCGAATATATGAAACGTGATGCAATAATGACAAAATGATTATTATTGTTCATTTTCGGTAAATATTTAAGCCGCTCCAAATTTTGTTCCTATTCTTCTATCTTCCTTTTTTCAATATTTTCGTTAAATTTAGTTTATTTTACTAAATACATACTTACAAAGTGTATAAATATATAGGCCTATGTGTTTGTGTATGTATGTATATATGTATATATATATATATATATATATATATACATATATATATATATATTATATATAGGCCTATAGGCCCTATGTATAAATATATAATTTCAATATATAATTACATATTTTAAGATTCTAGAACTAGGCCTGTGTATACATTTTGTATAGGCCTATATATATATATATATATATATATAAATATATATATATATATATAATAGATTTTGGCTTATCGATATCCAGTCGTTGTTTGCCTTGCAGTATTCTGGCCTTTAATTCGGAATAAACAAAAATGATACAGGCTAAATATATAAGGCATTGGAAACAAGAACAAAATTAAACATATACCGCATTTGATCAATTTCTCTTGTTACTTAAATTTCTTATCAATACCATTCAGCCTTTGCTTTTCTTGTCAGTTGTCCTCACACTGAGGAAGAACACAGGTCGTGTTTAAAATATTTGTGATTATATAAATTATTTTGCTTCATATTATGTCTACAACA
>NW_022714175.1:591446-594894 GCF_011630105.1 Anneissia japonica
GATAGAAAAAACAAAAACTCCGGAGAGATGGTAATAAGTTGCCAGATATATTATTTATTTAAGTGAGCAAACGTTTTCGGTTATCAACCTTTGTAAATATATAGATAGATAGATAGATAGATATTTCAACAGCTTGTGAAGCTCGGCAAAGTGTCGGCGTTGAAAACGACCCGTTGGGCGCGCGTCGTGGCGTTGCATTTTCCAGAACGACCGTCGGGCGTTAGATGTTGAAAAAAATATAATAATTTAAATTTAATCTTGTTTGATGTATTTTGATGACGTTATTGGCTGTCTAATCAAATTCCAATAAGTCAACGCACTTCTAAAATGTAACGAACTTACATGAGAATAAGAACGTTATATATAGAAGGCTCATTAATATGAAGTTAGTTTATAATGTTATTGTATGATACAATAATACCCTGATATTGTTAATAAACAGATTAAGAGGAAATACAGAATGAGATAATAGGATGTTCGATACCAAACAAATCACTTGGAATTGAAGTAGCAATCAAAATTGTGGCGCACATACGAATACAAGCTGATTTTAGCCAATTTTTAAAATAAAATTGACAAGCGTAAACCTTGTAATTTTTGTAAACATGCGGACATTAGTTTAGGTCTGTAATTAAACCTGGTTTCCAAAAAATCGCTACAAACTATCGCTGACTCCTTTAGATGACGCTGATTCGTCGATCAATTTGGTGAGCCTTCCTGATTGCGGTCTGCTACGCAGTGCAACGATAGCAATTTTAGCGTAGAGAAAAGATTGATAATTATGTTGAGATCTTAGTAACATCTACGGTACCGGTACTTCATATTGTGATAGATGCGCAGACAATGACGTATTTTCTTTTTAATCGTACAGTTTGATATTTTAACACACATTCGTTGGTCCTTAATGTAAGAAACTTGTTTTGTTTCTTCAATCTTTTTATAACTGTAATGATAGAATGCAAGGAGCTATATTGATTTATCGTTTCGTCTCTGTCTCGTTGTGGAGAAAATCACCCGGGGTAGCTTTCTGTTCCTTTGTAGTCTTTTGTAAATGGCAAGTTTGAAAGGCAAAACAATCTGTGACGTTAACAGGTAATGCAAAGTATAATGTTTTGACCAAAGGACTGATTTTATATGGGTTTGTATTCGAATTCCTTTGTCGACACACAAACAATGTAAATCAACAAAAAATCATCATTGAAACTCATAATAATATATTATTGATTTCTTAAATAGTATTTTATTAATATTGTAATATAATGTTAGACCTACTACGTAAAAAGATAAACTCTTAACCGTCTAATGGTAATAATGATGTATAAATTGTAAAGAAGTAAAGAAGTGGAATCCGTGAGTGTGGAAACCATCTCCAGATGCTTAATCAATTGGGCATCCGCGAATTATAATAACAACGGATTATTATATTTATATGGTTATCGGTGTAAAGCCGATCCAAAATTTGGGCTTAAAAATATTGTTTGCTGTATCGTAATCCCAATGATCATAGCCCACGCATGCAAAAATATTGTGGCTTAGTGCGTTAGATTGTGGTTTTCTGAATCGATTGTATAAAGGATGAATAAATCATAATTTGACTGAGTCCGACTCCCTTCTTATATCTATGCCGTCTTACTTAAATTTCCGTATGGACAAAGCAAGTTAAAGCCGACAACATATACCCGAGTAGTCCATCTCACTTTGAGAAACAGCCGACTAATTAAAAACATACAGGAGGGAATTTGACAGTTGACAGAGAAATCGAAATTTATGATGAAATTAGTATCCGCAAAACATAAGAAAACGTATGACTATTACGATTGTGGTATGTTAATAACGATGTCTCTGTATTTATTTCCCAACTGCAAAACCTTCAATGCACGATAATCAATATCGTTCAGTGGAAGTTTTCTATATGTTTATGTCATAAATTAGAAATAAAAATAGGAATATAGATTTTAAGCCGCCAGTGTCAATAAACACCCGATATTGGGCAGTACGTTGTAAAATGGGATACACTGTAATTTTGTATATTATCTGGCTCTGTAATCAAATTCGGCTACTGTGAGTTTCTTGACAAGTATTCGACAAAAAAAAATTTATCTATGTCTGCTAAAAAGAAAACCATAACAAAGTGTTTATTTAGCCGTCAATAACTCGAATTTGTTCTTTAACGTCATAACCGCTTATAAAACTAAGATAGGCCTATCTCTATTAAAAACTAAGATATCTCTATTAACCACTTGACTACAAAGTCATTGTGGTCCATGTGGCGGTATATACAGTTCCTTTCATTTTTTAATGTGTCATGATTGTGATATAGCGTTAATATCGCACTTGACTAGACTGCCGGGGATCTGTAGGATAGTTTTGGAGTGAACATTCACGAATCTTTCATTTCATTTATTTCGTATATTACACAAACAAAACAAAACAATACACAGACACTTTAGGAGGTAGACATGATTGTCAAAGGTGAACCGAATCAACTGTCAAGTGACTCTCCATCCTCCTAAAGTGAAGCAATTAATTAAAAAATACAGAAGTACCGTATATACCGGTACATTTTATCAGGAAAAGGCGAACTAATAGGCGTTCTACTGACTAAATATCACTGTCAAACCATAAACCACGCTCGAGCGTTTCATTCGTTTCTATATGCGGTTTTTAAATGGGAAGAGGAACGTAAATATCATAAAGAAAGAAGAATACAATGATTTATGTATAGGCCACATACATGAATGTATGCAAGTTAGGCGTATACCTGTACAAAACACATGTTAAATCAAAGCTGTCTACATGATTTTCATTAACTTTCATTATTCTACTGTACTGTGGTTAAAATTAATATTTACATTTCTGAATTTGTGATAGGATTGTATTAAAGTCGTAAACGATATCTATTAAACAGTAAGTAACTTAGGGAGTGTGTCCTTTGTAAACTTAATTCTATACGGAACGAGATCCATACATATCCATGATCGTTGTTAATATTTCCTCAACTTTCAGGTAGCACCGGTAGCGAAGCATCATATTCGTAGTTAATTTGTCGTATGAGATTTCCATTATATAAAGGGATATGAACCCGAAGAGATATTGTTAATTAAACAACAATTGCCTACCGTTAAGATTAGTGTCTGGTAATATCTGTAAAATATTTCAAAATCCAATTATAATGCCTTGTCCACAGACTATCACATTTTATTAGACAAAAACATGCCTAAATATAGTCCTGGTGACATCATATCATGATCATAGACCATATATAGGCACATCATGACATTTGTTAAAGAATTTTATAATGTTGACAGAGTTTAACATAATATTTCTCATTTAAAAGGATAATAAACTGTTGAAATTCAAGGCCTATGCCAATTATTTCCATTGCTAAAATGGTAACCACAAAGCTAAAATACATGTTAAGATAAAAAAAAAAAGTGGCGGCCCTTTG
>NW_022714175.1:597424-601240 GCF_011630105.1 Anneissia japonica
TATATATTCTGACGAAAAATGAAAGACCAACACATAGTTTTTGGGGGGTTTTTGGCCTTCGGTTAAAGTTATTACGCCATAATTAACATCATAATGCAAAATAATTGATGTGATTTTGTTGACTTTGAAACATGATGCGTCGATGAGCTATATTGTATTGTTTTTGTACATTCAGTTCGGTGATAGATCAGCCAGTGGCGGCGCCTAAAAACATAATCGCCAGTGATAACACGATACAGCAATTAGCAGTAATTTGAAATGTCAGGTGCAGAGAAACGTCATTGTGAATATATTGGCAACAGTTGGTCGCCAAATATAAAATGACAATCACATTCGACTAAGACTAGCTCAACGATTCAACAAGAAAATTAAAATTAAAACATATTATTATTACACGTTATATTACATTTTAAAATGTAAAACTTTTAAGCCTCGTCCAGGCTATCAAATTTTATTTGACAAAAAACGGTTGTATGCCCATATATAGTCATGAGGTGCCTATACATGGTCATGATATGATATCATTATGACCATATTTAGGAATGTCACATGTTTAATAAACTTTGATAGTCTGTACAGAGCCTAACATAATTGAATTTGTGTTTCAACACTGACAACTTTTTTGACTGAGACATACTCATGTACTTACTTTAAATTATTCATTTATCAGAGCACGGTAGACGTAGCGTTTGTAATAACCATTAGCCCCATAAAATTCCGCCACTGAAGTGTAAGGTACTCGGGGGGAACGGAAAAGAGGCATGTTACATAAATTTGTTCATGTCTTTGCGTCAGTTCTAACTTCAGCTATCCCAATGCAATATATCTTATGCGTCATTGATAAATAATAATATAATTTCAACATTTATAAAGCGCTCTTACCTAGGCTACATAGTTTCACAGCACTATGAGAATCATGATGAAGATAGAAAGTGGTGAGTTTTGAGAATGAATTCTAACTAGGCTTATGATTTAAACTGCAAAACCTATCAGATGCTGTAGTAAGAAGTGTGTTGACCATTGATGATTTTTATTCTGTGATGGGTTGATCTGAATGCGGATTTGCCGGCATGATTTGACAGAACAAAGTAGTCATGTTTTCAGTCGTGGGTCTAGGTATGAAAAACAGTTACCGTATATCAACTGTACATTAAAGTTTAACATAAACCCCTTCCCCTGCCCTACGTATCCCAAGTAATTACCGGAATTAATTTTCTTACATGGAGTACACGGTAAACGTTGTCGAAGTGGTATGCCTTAGCCCGTACCGCACTATGTACTATTAGTATAGAAGTGAATTTGACGTGAAACATGTCACGTTTCCTGATTTGCCCAGTTATCAATATAGCAAAAATATTCAATGTATTGCCGGAATGAATAAAATAGATTAATCCACCATAACTTAATAATCTTGACCTAATCCTTGCTTGTGTATATTGAACTTTGGTGCGATAGAGGAGCATTACATTCGGTAAACTTCAACATCAATAATGGCTTAGGCCTGGTTTCTTTAAAATAGCTACAATGTCGCTCTGTGCAATCGTTGTGCTACGAGCAGTCCTCGACGCAATCAGGAAGCGATTTTTTTCGACCGACCAATTAGCATCACCGAAAGTTGTCGGTGATAGCGTGTAGCGATAGTATGGAAACAAAGTTGTCAGTACAATATTGCAATGGACGTCTGCTGAGTTTATTTTTGTCACATTTTTGGACTACTGAAACTCATCTGACGTCTACAATAATCTTAATTATCATGTAATCAAAACATGAAGTAGGCATAATATATCAAGAATAGACTGGCGTGGGCCTAAATGGAACGCTTCAAAACCAGTCAGTATGATTAATGCAGACCTACTGTCTGCAATAATATGCTAAGAAATGACATTCAATTAATACATGTACTAATAATAATGAGAAAGAGCGAAATCGATACAAACGATTTACAGTCATAAATAATAATAATTAATAGGCTTACTTTAATTATTAATTTGAAATTACGTATCTTTTTTATTTATCATATGGAAGGTGCGTCTAAAACAATTTATTCCTACACTAGAAAAACATAGTAGAATTTACAAAATAAAAAGAGATGCTTATTAAAATAATACTAATACAACTAGACCAATAAAATTGTATATATATATATATATATATCTGTCTCTTATACACATCTAGATGTGTATAAGAGACAGGCAATTAGCAGTAATTTGAAAAGAGACAGTATATATACATTCTATTATTATTATTTATCTAAATTTAATACTTCTGTAAAATTGTACTGGTACTGGTACAAGTATGGGCATTTATAATGCGCCTCTTCTTTGCGGTTATAAAGCGCAGTTCTTTTCCCTGGTCGTTGGGTCCACATTCTAAGTGTTGCTCCTGGTAATCAGTCCAGGTACCCATTTCAGGCCCGTAGGCAGGATTTTTAATGGGGAGGTGCGTTTTGCGACCGAAGCGGACCTTAGGATGGGCGACCACCTAGGGATCCCTGCGAGGGTGGGAAGGAAGGCGAATCCCCGGAAGCTCCGACAAATTAGCATTTTGAGGGCCTTATAATAGATTTCTGAAACCCATAATTCTATTTAAATTTTCATTCATTTGGGTATTGTTTAGGGACCTAAAGCAGGAGAAAGGGTTGGGCTGCATGGAGGAAATTTCACAGACGGATGATCAATAAGGTAAGAAAATTGATGATTATGGCACCTCCGATGGCCGGAAATTGCACTCTCAGACAAAATTTAATTATGATTTTTCTTTTTGTTTTCTCCATTTCTTTAATAATTTAAGGGGGCTCCCCCTACCTTGAATCCTCCACTGTGAAGTTATAACTTTTGATGTCCTTTACATCTGCTGTAGGCCTACAGATGACATGGATCAATCTGCAATCACTGGAGCTGATAATTTCTAACAGATTTCGTAGCATATTACGGTATTAAAAATCAAGGGTTATATAATGGATTTCTCAAACACATAATTCGTGAATATTTTATTTAAATTTTAATTAATTTGGGTGTTTTTGGGACCTGAAAAAGTAACGTTATTTTGTCCTGTACATCTGCAGGCCAATAAATAACATTGTTCATGTTAAAGATCAATCTGCAATCACTGGAGACGATCAATTTCCAACAAATTTCATACCATATAAAAAATCAACGGTTAGATGAGCTGGCAAATATATAATACAATGCATGCTATAGCATTTTGTGATACTTAGGAACGATTTTTTTGAAATAATAGGTTTTAAAAAGTGAACCTTTTGGAATTTGGGGAGGTGCGTCTGGAAATCAGAGAAACGTTTTAGATCAAGAATGATCGTTATAATCATAGATTTCACTCCGTAGGCCTAAAGTGTTATTTATAATAGATTGCGAATTTACGGTTTTGGATGTGCAGGCTAAATAGACAATCTCTGTAATTAACTGTAAATAACACCGTTTTTCCTTATATGAAATATTCCTCTTCACGCGATTAATCGATACGTGACGGTATCTACATGCCGCTATCGATACGGTAGGTCACGGTGTCTCCTCATGTCGCTATCGATACTTAACGGTGTCTACCGCATGCCGCTTTTTAAGGTTGGTTCACACTAGACCACTTTAAACGCACACAAGAAAAGCTACCGGCACCTGCGTCAGGTTGCAGTATATACATTTAATGTTATGTATATATATTATGAGTCACTGCGTAGGCCAATGGTACCGGTATATCAAAGAAAATACTTACGTGGCCTTTGATTTGTCTCAAAGTTTAATTATATATATATATATATATATATATATATATATATATGTATATATATATATGTATATA
>NW_022714175.1:601507-615156 GCF_011630105.1 Anneissia japonica
CTTCTTTCCAGTGGGGTTCTTCTTTTGGAGACTGGGCAATACACTTGGAGACAATCTCCTAATCTTTTCCGAATAGTGTACTGCGTCATGGACGATGCTGTACATGTGTTTTTTTCCCTAACACGTGACACAGAAACAAATAAATCTAGGCATTTAACTTCTATATATAGAATTTATAAATTTAAATCCATTTAAAATCTGAAATAATCTATACTGCTTACCGTACAACAGCACACATAAGCTGCATTAAAACGTGATCCTATTAGAAAAATATCTGTCGATCATCGTTAAGTTTTTTTTTATCTCACTGCGACTGTTAAATAATTGAAGCTGATTGGTGGTTCGTACCGATGCCTTTTAGTCTGGGAGTCCCGAGGACATACTGAAAATGGGGTGTTTTTACACACGAAGACATAGGCCTAAGCCAGTAATGCGATTTTGTGGAGGATAATAATAAATCGCCAACATTGGGAAATCTTTTATTGCAATATCTTCTAGCCTAGAGCATATTCCATTATGTGATAGGTGAGGAACTTGCTGATAAATAACAATAGATTTAAAAGAATCATGATTGATTATACTGTATGTGTAAGGCTTTTAATGTCTAGTTGTCTGGTTTTAAAAAATGACTACACGACCCACCTTTTCAAAATGAAAATACCATCTTTAAACAAAATACAATACAGGTTATAATTTTAAACCAATTCTATAGAATATCTGAACGTTTGGCACACGGTACCGGGAAAAAAACAGCAGGGCGATAGGTGTGATACGTAAATGTATGCTAACAAATCACTGCGATAGGCGTACATAAAAAGACCACAGTGATTAAAACATAAATGATAAGTTGAAAAGTGCAAATTTAACGAAGTGGCTACGGTTACAATGCAGCTCAAATTAGTCTTCTGTCTAAAACTTATTTAAATTCTGAACTATAGTTCTTGCTTAATATGAAATCTCTAGTTGTCTGGTTTTAAAAATGGTTTTAAAAAATGACTACATGACCCACCTTTTCAAAATGAAAATACCATTTTTAAACAAAATAAAATACAGGTTATAATTTTAAACCAATTCTATAGATTATCTAAACTAATTGAGTGTGAACGTTTGGCACACGGTCCCGGGAAAAAAACAGCGGGGCGATAAGTGTGATACGTAAACGTATGCTAACAAATCACTGCGATAGGCGTACATAAAAAGACCACAGTGATTAAAACATAAATAATAAGTTGAAAAGTGCAAATTTAACGAATTGGCTACGGTTACGCCACATTAGTCCTACAGTGCAGCTCAAATTAGTCTTCTGTCTAAAACTTATTTAAATTCTGAACTATAGTTCTTGCTTAATATGAAATCTGTAAAATCAATATATGAGGCTATTCCACTCAGTACATTAGGATAATAATTTACTAGCACTACACGATTAAATAGGCCTAGGCTCCCTAATAGTAATATTATCTAGCGATGATCATGTTTTCGATTTTAAAACCAATTATTTGATGGTAATTAACGTAATGAACTTCACGCATTCTTATGGGACCGTGTTTATATATCTCTCGGCATTTTTAAATTATTCGATATAATATATAAGTACTTTTGAGGGATCGTTATGGCTAGTTACTTAGCTATGTCTAGGGTTCAATGACTCTGTGATTGTGCATCAATATATTAATATAAGAAATTCATAATAATAGTATGAGTCGTTCGCTACTTCTTTAGCGCACGAAACTAGAACATTGAATGCCACAACATCCTACCAGGTACCCATTTATACTCCTGGGTAGAGAGACAAACGTAGATAAAGTGCCTTGCATAGGACACAAGCGACTTGCACAGCAAGAGTTTCGATCCTCCTGACCTCAAGGTTGAGAGTCCAAGCCAGAATAGATGCACCAATACATTTCCAACCAATTACGCAATCCAGTATATTCTAGCAAATTATGTGCCTGCCATGTTTATGGTGCCCGTACCGAGATCAATTTAATTCAGTTAACGATTTTAAAATTACTGTGCACCAATACAATACAATACAATATTGATTGGATTACACTTTCATAACAGTGACACACGTTAGAAAAAAGCTAACGGTGCATCCAAAAAACAAAAAAAAAAACAAAACAAATTGTAAGCAACAAATATATAAAATTAAATTCTTAAATACAAAAGAGATTTGCACATTACTCAAATTACATTATTGCCCAGCCGCCAATCAAATTAAAATAAACTGAAACAAAATAAGAAAATATGACTGGTTTGAAAAGTCGTGCAAAGCAAACTTAATACGCTAACTCACCCCACAACGCTCCGAACCGACGTCACTGGACCCCCCGCAAGGCAACGCAGCTAGCCGAATGATAGCTGTCTTCCCTGTCGGCGGGTGCTGTTCGACACTGTAGAAGACAACCAGCACCCAGGCAGTCGTACCGCCCGACGAAGGTCCGACGATATCGGCCCGGGAACGCAGCAAAGTATGCCAACGCCTCGGTTACACTTTGAAGTTTTCAGTCAGTATACATAAACAGAAACCAAATGAAATTATTTGAATACTTAAGAATATAAAAACAAAATTAAAAGAAAAGCATTTATGCTCTACATAGAGTAGGCCTAAGTGTATGCACGCACGGAAATGCTTATACACGCTTATACATCTAATAGTAGAAGTAATAATAATACTGTACTGTAATTACACACCATAAATTAATAATAATACTGTAATTACGCACAATAGGCTAAATTCACTAGACTTACTCTGTTAATTATGTTTGTTTTCTTATCATTAATAATCAATATTAGGCCTATATTACTTTTAAATTTTTTTTTATCATGATCACTATCGTTGTTATTATCACTATCAATATCATTGTGTAATTACTGTACATACAATTTATTTGGTTGTAAGCAAAGAGTATAAAACTGCAAGAGGTCCGACTGCCGGGGATTCTTTGGAACGCAATCCTATTTCAAAAAGTACTACCCAAAAGGGGCGTGGCCTTTAAAAGAACGTAAAGTGCGTTCATATCGAACGCGTGGTGCGCGTCTTTGCTGGAATTCGAAATACGGCACGCGTTCGATACGAGCGCCTTTTACGTTCTTATGAAGGACACGCCCCTTCGTGGGAGTACTTTTTAACGTTCCATTGCCTGTATACAAAATAAGGGCAGTCAGACCTCTTGCAGTTTTATACCCTTTGTTGTAAGAGTTACTTGATTTTCAACCAACCAACTGTGCCCTGGTAGGGTTCAATTTAATTCAATTTTATTGTCCAATTTTAAAAAGGAAAAGCAGAGCGGAAACAATTCATTGCATATTAAAAATATCAAAATTGTGCATACAGTAATAAAAAATAAATATATATAAAATATAGTATTCAAATACATTAAAATTTGAAAGAAGAATTTGGATTTGAAATTTATATTTACATGTGATTGCATGATTTTGCCAGCATGTCTAACAACTCGTCTTAGCCTATCTATATCAGACACTCTACCATTACCAAACCAAACTCATCCAAAAACAAGAACACTTTCAATGACCGCTGTATAAAACAATTTCAAAATTGTTTTGTCAACCTTAAAGTAATTAAGTTGTCTAAGAAAATACACACGGGACTTTTCAAATGTACTTATTGCAGCTATTTATTATATTTTTGTCTTTCTTATTTGTCTTTGTACTTTATATCTTTATTAATTAGTCCTAATATATTATAAGGTATGTGTAATGTATCAATGAAGGATTTCTGATATAGACTTAGGTATACCAATACGCCTAAGCAGATTGATTGACTGATTGTTGATTGATTAATTGATTAATTAATTAATTGATTAATGATTTCAGACACACGTTCTTAGATTAATACATTAATAGATACAGACATATCGTAGGCCTCGTATGGATTTCTGTATTCATTGTAGAAAATATAAAAAAAACTATAAAGAAATACTATGGAATAGACTTCAGTATACATTCATACACACACACGACACAATGCAACATAAACTCCATATAGGCCTATGGACTTTCCATGTGTACTTAAATTTTAGAAGAAAATAGATGTTCATTCTATGAATCTGCACGAACATTTTCACTTTTGTTTTTCATTACTCGCTATCGTGATGAATAGATTAACACCGGATTCACTATCGCCCGAATCCTTAAAATACGCCTAACCCATTTCCGCGTAGGCCTAAACGAATAGACCTTATAATCTCGTCTCTAGACTCATAATAAACAGAGTGATATTAATTACTTTTTCTAGATGGAGACGTAAATATAGATTGTCTAATAAGGGTCAGCATCAACAATCTTTCGGATAGTTGAGTACGGTAGACCTCTCAAGGATGGAAGTAAATTGAACAGCAGACCTAATTGGCCATCGTTATAAAAACAACCCAAAACGCGTGGGTTATGAACACGTAGCCTATGTAATCCAGTGAATGGACAGACAGAACGTTCAACACAATAAATTAATTTCATTTAAATAATTAATTAAAAAATATATAAATACAGACTTGTCGGGCCTAATGTCACTGAACGCGACATGGACTTTGCTTTAACCAATCTCCTCTGACCTATTGCATTTACATAGCATTTAGATTTATTCCATTATGTAATTTATTTTCTTTAATTTTAATGATGCCAATTAAGAATACAACGAAGAAAAAAGGCACACCGATGTTATGTAATGGTGCTTTGATTGCTCCTATTAAAAAAAATTGACTCTCAAGTCGAGGACTCCTTTTATTACAATCATGGACCTTTTAATAAATAGGTCCATGTCCATGCTACAATGGCACAATTTTCCGGCAGATACACTCACTCACTAGGCCTACTCACTCATTGTAACGGTAGGCCTACTCACTGGGATGGTTTTGACATAATCTAAACGTTCATGCACTTCTGTTTTGAGTCTGGCGTATTGTTGTATTGAGGTTAAAACCAGGCTTCTAACGCTCTCCCTAAGCCATGCTGCATACATCTTCAGCTAAACATCATTGCCACCAGTAAGAATTAATATTACATACAATTATCTGCATAAAAATATAATTCAACCAAAACCTACCTTGTGACAACAAGGGAATGTATCGATGCATAGCATATTGAATTACACTCCATTCATACACTGTCTCCGATTCTACATAAAATGTACATTGCCGGTAAAATCTCGAAAAGTCACATAATTGTTAATGCATTATTCGATTGGATTTTGTTGAATAGAAATAATAGAGGACTAAACTCGCGTATCCCTACATGATTGAATGCTCCTAAATATTTGTTAATTGCTATTCATGTATAATAGGCACATGGATAGAATCTGTGAACAGCGAGTATATCACTGCTATAATAGGCAAACCATTAGTGAAGATATAATAGGCCCCTACACATGATGTACCGCATGTCGTGTTATGAAGCCTGGCCATGGAATAGATTGATTTGGTCATCAGCAAAATTTGTCACTTGCTTGGATTTGAACTTATGCCCCTGGGATTGGAAGGCAATTATCCTAACCGAGATGTGATCAGATGAGACTAAGTGAGATTATTGAAAGCCATAGGCCTAGCCATCATGTGCGAACAGCGGCGTATATATTTGAGCATAGCTAACTTGGTGACCAAACATTCGTTCAACTATTTTTTACAAGTCACACCAACAAACCACCCCATCCCCGGGCTTGGTGCTTCCATGGAGGTATATCGAACGTCGCATGGCCCATTCATAGGTTTTGTAGGCCTGTCTGATATAATGATATACTGTAGTTTCCGGGACCTAAATAAAGGTCCAACTACAATTAAAGCAGAGCATCATTAGACCATATTAGACAAAACTCTAGTGAAATTGACCTCGGTTTAAGCCACAAGACGATGAAAATAATGACGACGACGTTGATGATAAAAATATGTAGATTATTTTGATTATGAAGATGTTTAAGACGAAAGACGATGATGTTGACAGAACTCATAATCTTGGTGTCGTTGGAAAGACGAGAACATCATCTTCACGATACTCATAACTTTATATCAGATTTTTTATCTCTATTCACGTTATTTTTCTATCTCAAGCCGTGCACATTTTTTAAATTTTGTACATGGGTTATTTTTTCCTCTTTGCCTATTCTATAAATTATATTCTGGTTGAAAACAAAAGTAATGGAGGAGCTATACTTTTTTTTTTATTTTATTGAACGTTATTATTTTAAATCATATAAAAGATACACCTGAGTGAAAAACTTCCTGAAAGTATTTTCAAAATTGCTTATTTTGGAGAAATTACAAATTCATCGAAAAGTAGTCCATGTAGGCTTATTAGTTATTATTTACCAACGGCTTGGGAACAAAATATGTGTAATCTAATGTGTTATTCATCCGAATACCACATTAAAATACAGATATTTTGTTCCCAAGACGTTGGGAAGAAAATAAGTGTATTCCAATGTGTTATTGATTCGAAGCTTCAATACAGCACATTCAACATTCTGCTGGTTGTTTCGCGCGGGAAGCTTGTTCTTTCATGGTAGGATTTTGAGTTTAAAAAGTCTGCTACACCGTAGCCGTTTTGTAACTTAGCGTACATACAGTAATCGATCAACCATCCCGCTTAATGGTTTATATGGGAAATATTTTAAATATTGAGCTTTACACTGGCGTTTGTTCGTTCGTTCATATTACAACATGAAATAAAATTTGGTATTGAGAAAATCCCTCCATTATTAGAAACATTAATGTGCAATCAGTTGTTGAGTATATCGTTTCGTATTGAAAATCAGGGGCGGCGCCAGGAATTCCTCGACTAGGGGTCCGAGCTCCCCGACAAGGGGTCCACTCCCCCACCCCAGTCGGTTTTCTCGTGCCTATTAGGCCTATATAATATAAAGTCAAAATAGATGTTTTGGCGGAGAGTAGGGGTCTAGTCTACAGACTGGTTTCGATTACTAGGTCGTACATCTGTAAAATTGTTAACTTTCAGATTTCTTAGTATTTTCGAAGTACTGTAATTCATTCACTTATTTGATTTCAGGTGGCAATTTTATAACTAAGAAATTCCTCTAGGGCCTGATTGAAACGTGTGGTTCATGATTAAAGTATCTTCATGTCCAAAAATGTTACACTGCCGTTGGCATCAGAATCAAACTTCGTTTTATCTCGTTCAATTTTTTCTAAAAATGATTGCACTTTCCTCCTTAACATTCGATCATGATCTGCTTTTAATACTGATTTAGCTTCAAGCCATTCGTTCCGGCGATATTCTCTATCCGCTGACGCAATTGCGTCTATGTGTGTCAACTGAGTTAATTCTCGCCTCGATCGATATCTGTGACCGTCTGCTTTTGCCGTATGAGGGCGTGCATTCCGATTGCTTTGGTTACTGGTTAATGATGATCTTCGCCCTCGTGCGTTATGTCCTGTAGATGTTTTAGGGCGAACCTTCCTCCTGGTGGGGATATGCTCCCCCTCTTTTGGATTAGTCGTGGAATCACTTTCATTGTTATTGTTTAAATTATGAAAAGTCTTTTGTCGACTTAATTTTCGGTGTTTATTAGTTGCACCATTTGTCTTTACGTCGTTTGTGTAGGCTTCATTAAATACTTTAGTTGACACTGGTCTTGCACTTAGAGGAGGGTTAATACCGCGTCTTCTCAACCAATAATTATCATAGGTAGACAGGCTCTCAGTTGATGTCGAACCCCCGGGAAATCCGGGGTACACGTATGGGTTCGCAATGAGTGCTTCTGGTGGCCTTGGTTCGCTCTTTGGCAAGTCCTGCAAAAAAAAATTGACAACGAACAATTTAGTATTCCTATGGTACAGAGAATGGTAAGATAAATCCCGTTTCTTTTTTTTTTTTTAATAAATATTATTTATACTATCTTACCTCCCCACCCCCGGGATGCATACTTTGATTGTAGTTAATGATCTAATATAAATTTTCAATCAATTGTGCATTCGATTTCCAAGTTCTTTCGAATGTTAATCTTTCCATTGACCTACCTAATTACGGCAAAAGCCTAAGGTTTAATGTAAATAAGTGAATACGTTGAAGAGAATTTGGATGTACTGTGTGTTAGTGTGTTAGGAAAACTTCTTTTAGGGCTATTAGCCGCAATATAATCATAATAATTGGTCGATTTCTATATGTATGTATATATAAGGTATTTAGTGATAAATAAATACAATGCCCGATTTCAATTATCACTACGACCACGACTCTATTCCAGAGATAGTTTATCATAAGAATTAAAATATATTTTCCTATGCTTATCGACCATTTATTTAATTTTACCTTATCGTCGTCATTGTCACTTTCTGCTGAATCTGGTTCAGAAATTGATTGTAATGATTTGAAAAATATTCGTTTGTTTACTCCACTGATAACATTTTCAAGGGTAGCCCTTCGGAGTAGTTTCTTCTGATTCTGTAATTTCCGAAGGGTCTTATCCACAGTCTTAAGTTCATGTCTGCTATCTGCTAGCATACGGGTTTTTTGGAGATTAAGCGTATCCATGGCTTCCGTCAATCTTTCATCCTCTTCCTGATTGGCTAATTTTGCCATGCTGTCATCATAGTAACCTATACCCCTTCCTTCTTCTGTCGGCATATCTTTGCCGGTTTTAACCTTTTCGACGTCCAGGCGTCCACGAATGTCGAGAGACATGGCGATCGTCTGGTGTAACAAACTGTAAAACGATAGGCCTAATAGGTTTGGATGGCAGTGTTCGTTGGTCACGTGTCAGCTAAGTGCCATTCAATGGCATCTATAAAGAGATATAACAAATTAAACTGACGTTAAATGAACAATGAACCCTCTACTAAGTTATCCATTTTGGATTTTATTTTTTAATTTACACTGTTGGAGAAAATGTTAACGAACAAACTCATCAGCAAATGCCTTAAAATCAAAATAATCCTCAACAGGACATTCGCCGCTGTTTATACAGCCAGACCGACGCGAATCCAGAGAACGCAGAGCGGCGAAACAATCCGCAGACAGCACGAGTCGTCAAGCGCTGACAGCACGCTTGAGCCTTTTAAAACTGTGCGGACAGACGAGCGTACGACGAATAGAATAATGTGCTGTGGAACTGTCATCGACTATTTTTCTTCTCCGTGTTTCAAAGTCGTCGTGTCTATAAAATTAACCCTAATGATGCAGTAGGTGTGGCGAACATTAACCTACTAACTGACACTCGACTAACAAAAACCTCAATATCGATGGATAGACGAATGGGTGAGGAGTAGGACCTAAAATATCTTTCGAAGGTCTAGGTTTTGGTAGAGACTATCTTAACTAATTACCCATTAAGCACCAAGGAGACCATTCAGTAATAATATATTAATCCACAAAGTTTACATCCATTTGGCAGGTCCAACACTGATTATTTGTTGTCTTCATTAAATCTTTTCATAAATTCCACAATCAATATTTGTGAATGGATATTTCGACAACCTTGTTCGTATTGACTATTCGCACGCACTTTCCACTTGACTGGTTATGTTGAATAGGCAAAATGTGTAACGGTTCCTATATTTAGGCCTACATTTAATTAACATTAATGTATTTTATATATGGCAGTGGTCCAGCATGTTTGGAGAATTGTTTAAGTTCCTATCATAAATATACACAGTATTAGTGCACGAGCGAGTGAGACTTCCGTAATTATTCCTAGACATAGAACTTCCATCGGCAAGAGTACTTTTCTTTTAAAATCACAGGGGGTTATTGGCTTAGCAGAATGGAACAAACATTCAGCTATCACTCAGAAAACTTCCAGTATTTTACATTTTAAACGTATTTTTAAGAGTAATATGTTAAATATAGTATTCGAAATGATTAATAATTTATATAACACCATTTATTAGAATTTTATCATACTGAAAAAATTATTTTTATTGTTTTGAAAAGCGTTTTGTGTTAGGACCACTGTAAATTAGTTTCAACTTTTTTGTGCTGTCTTCGGAATTATGTTTTAACATGTTGTATTGTGTTGTATGAGTTCCTAACAAAGTCAATCAATCAATCAATTGACCTTCTTATTATTTGGCTCCAGTGTAAATTGATGTACATCTTCACAAATATGTGCTACTACCGTACAATCTATAACATGGTATGCATTCATTCATTCATTCATTCATTCATTCATTCATTAAAATAATTCAGATATTCTTCAGCCAAGATATACAGTAACACATATAAATGAGCTGTACTATGACCTGAATTTTAGACGATAATTACAGAAATCAAGTTGTATAGCATTAACAATAATATTTAACTTGGACTGCTCTTCATTTATTCAAGTGCAATGGGTTTGAAAATGTATCGGGCCTATGTCTGCTGCAATAATCATGCTTATTAGATCATTACAAATATGATCATCAACATTAACATCATTATTAATATTACTATTGTTGGCCTACGGTATTGTATTATATTTGATAACAATAATAGTAATAGCAACAATAATAAAAACGCTAATTATAATTATAATAATAATAATCACAATGGTAATAATAGCTTCACAATAATTCAAATAAAATAAAGTTCAAACTCAAATTCGAAATTAACTTCAAATTCAAATTCTTAACAATGAATTAAATCAGTTGTATCAGCATTCTACTTACCAGTAGGTTGCACTACATTTGAAATTCAATGTGCAATCGACAAAATCCAACATAAAAATAATAGCTCCCGATGCTAACACTAGTTCTCTTAAAACTTTACTGATCCCTCAACCAAGGAAGATACCTCATTGGCTCTACACGACATGGATACACTCACCCTGCGGTTGTACATAGTTTGTACTAGCCCACAACTAAAATATATTCCAAGACCTTGACTCCAGACCTTGGCTTCGTATCGATCGTCGGCGCCGTTACGTAGGCCTGCGATTTCGAATCAGATCGATAACTAGACACAATATGAATCTTACCCGACTGTCCGATGCTTTGTGACACGTATGTCACAGAGATTGCAACAAAAAAGTTGGCTCTCTCGTTTGTTTAAGTGATAAGTACAATTTGTTTGTTTAACAAGAGATACTAGTACATCTGATGAAGCTAGCGAAAGCTTGTGTTCCAATACATTTTGTTAGTCTAAATAAGGTACTACTGTATTTATTTCATTTGGATTTCATGCTACTGAATAATACGGTCCCAACTTCTATTATCTCTTACAGTAATAGCGCTCAGATTAAAATTACATTACCATTATGAAATCCTGATCATATCAAACTATAATAAGTGATAAGTTTACAAGTAGACGTAGGTTAGTCAATAATGATCTATACTTATAGCTAGGTATCGATTGCTTAAAGTTTGCTTGTTTAGTCACTGATCATAGGCCTATTACTGCAGGCGTTAAGTATGAAATTCATCACTGATAATACGGTAAGCATGACGTAATGGATTCAAAATTATCCTAAATAGAACTCACTAAGATTGTAAAATCTTGATAATTAATAATATAAACAATAATGATAATAACAAAGAAGAAAATAATAGTACCAGTAATAGTACCAGTAATACTTAGTAATAATGGCTATCCATATTGTTAATATTCACATTACTTAATTTCATCATTATTTTAAAACAATAACAATTGCGTGTAAACCGGAATGAAAGTTTTAATTTGTTAGAAACATGTTATACTTTATGCATTCAATCAATCAATCAATCAAAAACTTTATTTATTCTCGAAATTGCAAGTACAGTAACATATATATATATAAACAATTATATAAAGCACAATAAAACATTACAAAAGACTTGTTCGATCAAGTCTTTCTTCAATCTTCATGAATATGAATTGTGCAATTAACAGAACCCGTGGCCTACTGACCTATTCTCCACTTGAGAAACATTGAATGATGTTATCTTATAAACATTAACATGATAAATTTAGTTTAATAGCATCCGATAAAGGATCTACACATCGGTGTTAATATCAGCCACCTAACTGGGGTTGTTATCTACCAAATGATATTGTGTAGCCTACTTAAGTTCATAAATAAACATACGTATCAATCGCGGGTGTATGTTAATGTCATTCAACTCACTAGTGTGTTAGCACCAGCTACTGTGTAGGCCTACATAAACATACACATCTATCGCTATTATGTGTGATTTATAACGATACAAGTGAATGAGGGTCCATTTTTAGCCCTATACATTTATTTGCCTATGCACTCCCTTTATCATTTTGTATCTTTTCGAACATGCTACTTCTCGCTCACGGCGAGTACCATACCACTAGACCACGGAAGCATGTGAGTATATCGCTGATTCCATCCAGCAGGTACCCTGATCATGCTGACTACCGGTGGGCCTACACGTCATGTTTAACGCTGAAGAAGCCCTGGGTACAGGGCGAAATATACGTTTTTCAATAAAGATATATATTGTATGTTTGTAACACGTCAACCTTTTATCATTTATTTTCGTACTTGACTCAAATGTTATACTTATTTGGAATATACGTGCAACTCATCATTATTTTTATGTCAACTCCCCTATATATAGGCCTACATATATCTTTATTTTTATTTATTGAATTCGGTAACTCAAGACAAATAATAAGGTGGACTGGCGATTCTAGTAATTAAATCGTTGGAACGGTGTCATATAAAAATATCCACCAGACCTCCATCATTATTATGATCATCACCATGTTCCTCATCATTACTACTGCAATATTAATATTATTATCAGATAATAATAACTCACATCGAAAAAACTACAGATACATACAAATTACTTACCGGTCAAATATCAGAAATGTTTGTTTAGCGGTGTCTACTGACGATGCACAAACACATTCTGAAAATGGCTTATTAACTCAGTGCCTTGTTACTTACCTCTGGTACTTAATTCAATGCATATTTTTTCGTCCGACTTCCTTCTAGTAGAGGTGAAACATACCATAGGCCTACATGCCCTTTATATAACTTTTATCTATTGAATGTTCTAATGTAGGGAACGAAATAATGTAAACGGCTGCGTTGAAAAGCGATAAAATACGACATTGACGCAAGTTTATGATCATCTATGAGGGAGACATGGATGTCTATTTTATTACCTCCCTGTTACGATAAGGGGAGGTGAGAAAATAGAATTTTGAGCTCGAATTACGTGTTTAAACAACTTACCACAAATGAATATGTATTAAGCCATCGTCTATGTTTCTAAATCAACTGCGATAAATTTCAAATCTTTATAAAATACCCAACTTGACAGAGACAATAAAGTTATCTTTTGCGTAGAGACCCACAATGGAATCAAGCTTCAGCATAAACATGAGGGTTTATCAAGTGTGAGCAAGTTGGTACGGACAATAGAAGACCCAATGTGGACAGGAACCGTTTTATTCATAACACGTGTAACGCGAACCAGGACCGCAAACAGTAACAATAAAACACAGCGTTGGTAAATGTTTTCATGAATATTATTATGTGTTTGGATTCAATTATTTTACTGTCATCACATAGAATGTCGTCCTCTATATTTGACACCTGGCAAAATTGAATTGGGGAAGACGTTTGCTATTCTTTGTCACATCAGTATAGACCGGGAGCCCAGAAAATTTAATCATGTGAAAAGAGACAAAAGGTTTGATGGTCTGGTCATGATAGTATAGGGCCAAGATAAAATATTCAGTATTGCTGC
>NW_022714175.1:615164-616664 GCF_011630105.1 Anneissia japonica
TCCATCATCATTATGATCATCACCATGTTCCTCATCATTACTACTGCAATATTAATATTATTATCAGATAATAATAACTCACATCGAAAAAACTACAGATACATACAAATTACTTACCGGTCAAATATCAGAAATGTTTGTTTGGCGGTGTCTACTGACGGTGCACGAACACATTCTGAAATGGCTTATTAACTCAGTGCCTGGTTGCTTACCTCTGGTACTTAATTCAATGCATATTTGTTCGTCCGACTTCCTTCTAGTAGAGGTGAAACATACCATAGGCCTACATGCCCTTTATATAACTTTTATCTATTGAATGTTCTAATGTAGGGAATGAAATAATGTAAACGGCTGCGTTGAAAAGCGATAAAATACGACATTGACGCAAGTTTATGATCATCTATGAGGGAGACATGGATGTCTATTTTATTACCTCCCTATTACGATAAGGGGAACTGAGAAGATAGAATTTTTGAGCTCGAATTACGTGTTTAAACAACTTACCACGAATGAATATGTATTAAGCCATCGCCTATGTTTCTAAATCAACTGCGATAAATTTCAAATCTTTATAAAATACCCAACTTGACAGAGACAATAAAGTTATCTTTTGCGTAGAGACCCACAATGGAATCAAGCTTCAGCATAAACATGAGGGAGGCTTCATAGTGTTGATATGTATATCAAGTGTGAGCAAGTTGGTACGGACAATAGAAGACCCAATATGGACAGGAACCGTTTTATTCATAACACGTGTAACGCGAACCAGGACCGCAAACAGTAACAATAAAACACAGCGTTGGTAAATGTTTTCATGAATATTATTATGTGTTTGGATTCAATTATTGTACTGTCATCACATAGAATGTCGTCCTCTATATTTGACACCTGGCAAAATTGAATTGGGGAAGACGTTTGCTATTCTTTGTCACATCAGTATAATACTAATGCCATTTAATATTTTTAAAAATTCATAAAGGTGATGACAGTTATGATGGTGGTGATAGTTATAGTGATGGTGATGCTTTATTAAAAGTGATTTTTGATTGTAATGGTAACGGTAACGGTAAAGGTGACGGCGCAATAGTAATTGTAATGGTATATCGAGTTGTTAATGGTGATGGCAATGTTAATAAAAATAAATAGTAATAGCATTTCAATTATATTGGTTATAATATTATGATGATGAATATGATAATGATGCATTGATGATAATATAATGACATTGTGAATGATAACGATGGAAATCGATAACAATAATAGCAGGAATAATAATAATAATAATGATAGATATACCCAATCAACAATTTTAGGCTATGATGACATTATAATAAAGTTACAGTTTGGCGTCTAAAACATTTAAGTATAACAATTTAATTATAACCAAATTACAAAACTTGTGTGAAGCTCCGTCTGGCGATGATAAGCATGAAATTTTATCTACAAACAACACCGTACAATACGAATAATAAACAAAGAAGCCTTCTACAAGATATATAT
>NW_022714175.1:617690-674670 GCF_011630105.1 Anneissia japonica
GGCCTACAGTAGCCAACGTGTTTTCGTTGAATTGACAGTGGCTGGTTGTATAACTATTCTGAAGACGATAGAGTATGTATGAATTGTTTAACTTTCTCGGCCACTAGTAATTCCTGATGCTTAGCCTTCAATTTTAACTCTTCTATTTTCGAAATCGACGATGATGATGATTTATCATTCTTTAATCCATTCCAACTGGTCATTGATTCGGCACAAATTTTGCTGTTAATTGTCATCGGCGCGTCCCCGACAGGTGAAACGAACAGCAGATGTGGTTTAAGAGTCTTTATCGACGCGGTTTGTCTGGGAGATTCGTTTGACGAACCTCGACAGTACATCCAAGTGGACTTACTTTCATGCGGAGAGATTTTGTAACTTTCATTGCCATATCGATGGGACAATGAGAGATGTGTATAAGAGACAGGGTTCGAACCTTCGCTGTGAATTTTGCTTCTGTCCTTAGGAAGGGCACTTTAATTTCGATTGTCTCACTCTCTCTCTCTCTCTCTCTCTCTCTCTCTCTCTCTCTTCATAGAAGTATAAGGGGTACCTGTCAGCAATACCCTGTTTACTGATGCAATATTATGGTGTGCTTCAAAGGCGCCTGTTCCAATAAATGCGCATAGATTCCATGACAATATGCGCGTTATAAATCTTATAAGTCTACATTAAAAAATGTTCACTGAATTATCAGTTATTGATCGTCATCATTCTGTTCGTAAACGACGAGTTATCTTAATTGACATGAGGTTGCTATGCGATGAAAATATTTCCCACGAAATGAGATACAGGCCCAGAATATTATCAATTATCACGGTCAAAATTCCATACCTACTTGGCAACTGTGTAATTTGAAGTAGGAGTCTGATCCGCCGTGTTTAAAATTACAATCGTAAATTGAAAAACAAATACAATACAAAGTCAAACTAGTGATATAGCTATAATTAGTGGCATAACGTCATGGGGCCCCGGGGGCGAATTTTGGGGCTCTAACTTGTCAGGTGACAAGTGCGTTCTTGCGTGAGTGAGTGGTTTGCGTTTACGTTGGTATAAGCGAGACCATTCAACATTGGAATCAAAACATTTTTCCCCCAATACTGTGTACATAAATTAAAATAGGCATGTTTTTGCTCGTTACATGCAACATGCGTACATTGTCATTTGCGAGTAGGCCTACCATTAAAACTTTTAATGTTACGAGTACTTACTTAGCGCCTTTTTCTTGTACATGTATTGCGGTTAAGATGCGCTTGACAAACTTTTTCCTTTGCCCTTTGTTATTTTGCTGGTAATCTGCGGGTGCGCGCACACGTCTAATCCACACTGGGGTTGGGACCAGAACACCAGGGTACCCCCCCCCCCCCACCGTCTACACGATTTAGTTTATGTGGCCTACACCGGGCCTAGGTTATATAATAATCTTAAACCAGAGAACTCGGTTCTACTACATACAGCTTGGGCAACGGTCTCGAACCACCGCCTAATCCAAGGCTCCGGGTCTGGTTTATTACCATATGGCGCCCCAGCATTAACCACTCAGCCACACTTCACTCGAAAAATGTAACAAAATACCTGACTCAACATGTGAAGTATACTCCTAAAGCCTGGTTTCCTGTCGACGTAAGAAGGCAGATTTACTTACGACTACGTCGTTTTATCGTAACAAAATGCGATTTAACAGGAAACCGATTGCGACCGGTGCGTTGTGAAATCGACGTAACGTAAGGTTAAATCGTCGCAAAGCAATGTTGGACAGGAAACCGTTGTATTGAATTTTCATGCGATACGTCGATTTTCCACGATTTGACAGGAAACCGCGATTCAGTGACTTATGCTTGAGTGATCATGCTTGCGTTGCCTTGTGTTACGTCTCTTATGAAAGTTGACTCCAAAACAATCTGTTGCGTGCGCGTCATTCTGATGTTTAGATCACCATAGAGTCGCATCGGCCTGCGACCGTCGGGCACATTGAGTACACCTAGCATTAGGAGTGATAGAGGGACGCAGACCAATTAAAAAGGCACTTGAGCGGAGAGCCGAAGTGGTGTGTGCACCAACGAGCCTGGACAAAAATATTGAACTTCCATGTTAAATGAGCACAAGCCCGGAACAAACAAATTTCCAAGCTTGAAAGGAGTCCCATTTCCATCCTTGCCCTGGGTGCCCAAACAGTAGTTACGCCCCTGAATATTAGTATAAGTTTGCAGTACAAGGCAACGACCAACCAATGTTCGGAGACGATGACAAACAATAACAACAATATAATAAGAAGAAATAGTATTAACCAATGCTGTTTTAATTACTGTCAACTTTTACAGTGTACAGCATCGCAAAATTCATCGCACTAGATAAAACTTTCGTTTTCTGCATTACAAGATGATAGAACAATTTCCCCTATTCCTTTGAGTGAATAAATGTTTGTGCATTGGGTGGCCTACAGTAGCCAACGTGTTTTCGTTGAATTGACAGTGGCTGGTTGTATAACTATTCTGAAGACGATAGAGTATGTATGAATTGTTTAACTTTCTCGGCCACTAGTAATTCCTGATGCTTAGCCTTCAATTTTAACTCTTCTATTTTCGAAATCGACGATGATGATGATTTATCATTCTTTAATCCATTCCAACTGGTCATTGATTCGGCACAAATTTTGCTGTTAATTGTCATCGGCGCGTCCCCGACAGGTGAAACGAACAGCAGATGTGGTTTAAGAGTCTTTATCGACGCGGTTTGTCTGGGAGATTCGTTTGACGAACCTCGACAGTACATCCAAGTGGACTTACTTTCATGCGGAGAGATTTTGTAACTTTCATTGCCATATCGATGGGACAATGAGCTCATAGAACGTTCATTTGTTTGTTCATTGTTTAGAATGTTCGGCCAGTGACTTGGTCGAGCGTTTCCAAGTAAACCGTTCGAAAATGTCATCATCGATGGTGTATCGCGTGACCAAATATTCATCGACGATGATAACCTTCTGTCGGAGCACACGGATAATACCCTATCGCGGGCTCCGATAGACGATGGAGTTGAAACAATACGACGCCTGCACTTTGGCGGAGGTCTGACGACACTGGCGCTTTTTCTCGATACAAGAGGCGGGGTCTCCAGCCCAGCAACCTGCCGCGCAGTGAAAGTTTGTGTCGTGCGTGCCTTGGCGAGCCGTACGCTCTCTAGCTCCTTTCTTAGTACACTCATCTCTGTGTAGTGTTTCACAGCCTCTATGTGATTTTTTGTTGTCATCTCGTTGAATATCACCTGTAGTTTTCTTTCCTCATTTTTGATAGCCTTTTGAGCTCTTGTCATTTCTTGTGACAAATCAATAATCTTTTTTCCACTTGTTGTCATTTCATATCTTTGTTAATTATAAACGACAACAAGCGTAACACTCAGACTATTAAGTTTATTTAAACCCTACAACTAACAATCGGTAGGATACTTAACGAATAAAATAACAGACAGATGGTGAAGTATAAAATTCCAATTGAATAATCGTGATCCGACACTGGTGCATGCTACTCGTACAATTTCATGTAACAAACATTCTTAACAAAAAACTTTGTACGCTCTGTGGTGATCAATATCTCAACTCACACTATTGTCGCACTATTCGACAGAACACATGAGAATACCATTTACCCATATATCATCTCGCATCTCAATCCCTTCGAGCATTTAAGTATAATGTGGTTGTTCGGTTCCACCATTACAGAGATTGAAGACGCTACAGTAATTTCAAAACCAATTAAATCCAATCCTCATTAACGCGAGCCAGACGATAGCCTATAATCATTAGGCTAATATTGAACCATTCGCCCACGAAGACGATTGTAAAACGCAGAATTGATCGTAATGTATTGTCAGAGTGTAACTACGACGCAGGCTGCTACACCGATCCGGCTATATAATGGTTGCCCTTTTAATATCCTTTTCTCTTTTTAAATCACGACAGAATAATTATTCTTCAACCCGTCCGATAATTCACTGCACAAGAGGAGTGGTATCAGCTTTTCATTTGACAGGAACATGAAAAGTCCATCAGTCATCGTTAAGATGTGTATGCCGAGTAAACATTTCGTCATGAAGTGGAAGACCCAGAGGATGAAGAGAAATTGATTATCAACAATCCTACCACTCGCGGTTTGAAGAGGGTCTATCAATATTCATATGTTAATTCATGTATGTTGATCAGAATATACGTGTTGGAGCTTGAAGATGCTTAGCACTCGGGTAATTGGCTGTGCACACATTGTTAACCGCCAGTACCGTTATTTTAAAGTGTTCCTCTCACGATTGTTTAGACCGACTGTATTCTTTAGCTCACAGACTCAAATTACCTTATTTTCATTTTTTTTTTAATTTAATATTTTGTATGCATGTTTAAAGATTTAAACTAATGACATTTTTGCCCTGTGCTTGGCGTTGGTGTGCTACAGCACCCCCCGAGACTGTCGTCTGATCAAATGCACGTGACAAAAACATTACTTAAAGCAGCTCCCGTAACATTTAATGTTCCTGGATAACAATTTCACGTAAAGGTTGATGACATTCATCGAAGCATGTAAGTAATTGTCGTAACGATGCGTTTTAAATGAGCGTTTCAATATATAGATAGGCCTACAAGCTTGTCGTGATGAACTCTGAAAACCTATCAAATATTTAAAGAAAAAAGAATTTATCTTCAAAGGAACGAATAAAACGCAATAAAAGCCATTCAATGGTCACTATTTGAAAATTCGATGTAGATAATAAAATACTACTAGTGGTCTTTTATGTTTCTTTATCGCTCATTCAGTTTTCCTGTGTATCAACTTGATATATCCATCAATAAAAATGTCAACAGAAGATGTTAAAATTGGAAAAACAAAGAAACTTTATGAAGAATTAAAAGTCTTCGTTAACTCCAATTTCTGTAGGCATTCTGCAAATAATCCACAAAATCGTGCATAATCCGACACTGCCACTTAACGTTATATCAACCGCTCAGGTATTCGTCTCTGATATTTTGCACTGTTATCGATTCAGACAAGTTTTTGTTCCAAATTCAAAATATATACCGTACTTAATGGTAGGCCTGATGTAAAAAAAATTGAATATGGCCAGCTGTGTTTGCACATTAGATAAGATTAGAGCATACTTCTATCATACAATTTTTTGTTGTATTTATGTTATATTATTCTGTCAACATTCTTTTTAGTAATTGTTATTAAATAGGCCTAATTACACGATACGATGGAGTAAAGTTTTGTACAAAAGGTCAAACCTTAGACACGCATATCTAAGTTCTCATTATTGATCGATAAAAATTTATAGGCGCTTTTCGCTGAAAATGTGAATGGCATTATATATTTACGATATTAGTCATGTCCGAAATAAAGTATTACCAAAAAAATATACCAGTTTTAGTCTGCATTTATTGCTATAATAAGTTGTAATAATTACGACTTTTGCATAAAAAAAATAATACTGAGTTGTTCATTGCATTCAATACTATTGCTAACTGATCGAAAATTACACATGAAAACCTCAACAATTGACATAAAGTCATTCAATTTAGGCACATCTGTGATTTTGATCATCTCATCGAAATGTAGGCCTACAACAAATAGTTATGATAGCGGGTATAACTATAAAAACGTAGTTTAAAAGTACGTATAGACCTACTTAAGTGTGTACGCCTCATAAGCGATAGCCCTTATGATGATAGTTGTGAGAAGATAAGGGTTTGAGTTAGAGTTATTGTGACCGATAGTAACGTTATTATATTGCACTAGCTGACAAGAACCACGGTCAAAAACGTTGCTTTTAATACAGTTACTTCTTACTAAGTTACATATTTTCATAATAAAGTTCATTTAATCAATATTAATGCTAAAATAATTGAACACAATATATATATCACCTTAAATTTAAACGTAAACAAAATAGACATCATTAATTGCACTGATCACAGCAGAACAAAGACAACATATGAAAATATAATGAATAAATAATCGGAAATTAAGAAAATAAAATTTTGTTCGTAAGACCTCTAACCTACCTGTGCAATAATATGAGAGCCTGAATGTATTACAACATTCTAAAGTGCTAACTAAGTATAAAGCTTATAAAAGCATTATGAATTCTAACCACCAAATTAATGTATAGACATTTGTGCAAAAACGCCACCGTGCTAATATATGCGTAACTAAATCATTTTCATCGCGTATTTTAATGAAATACTGTTTGCCCAAAATTTTCTTTCTTTGGATGAGCACTGTATACATAGTGTATTTATTCGAATAAACCCCCCACCCCGCTTTGAATAAACGCCCCTATCGAATAATAAACGCCCACTCCAGAGCCTCATTTGAAATAAAAGCCTCCCTCGAATAAACTCGCCAAATGACTGTAAAACTAATGGAAGCAACATCATTCTCAACACATTATATTCATTTTCTACTCCAGTAGACATTTTTGCTAACTTAGTTAAGATCAAATTATCTTAATGATCATACAATTTGACGGTAATTATGTGTTGTAGTTCCACATTTACAGTGAAATTAAGGGGCGTTTATTTGAGTACCAATAGTCCCTATATGTATCTATTTTACACTAAAAAAATAAACGCCTTACCCGAATAAACGCGCCGGGGCGAATTTTCGAATAAATACGGCATTTAAAACTATGCGAAAAGACTAAATTAGGGAGGTGCTATAAGAGTTAGACTAAAGTATTTTTTCTTATGAAGCAAATCTTTTTTATCACAATTTACTCCTGAATTGCAACTTTAACTTCGTACATTTTTCTTGCTCTTCCTCTGATCTCAGTGTTTCCATGGCAATTTCCAAAGCAGAGCAGATGTTGTCAAGGTGATGGTATGATACACGCTTGTGAACAGGTAGATAGACTACCCTCTCCATCAGGGAATGGGCCTCCCGTGGATGCAACGTTGAGGAAGGAGCTGTCTTCCTTAAATCTGATTGGTCGGTTGCTGTTACTACACATAGCGATGTAGTATCGCCGTAAGCGTCGACACCAAGCTTTGATAAGATTTTGATGAATTTTGTTGGATTACTCTGAAGAAGAGAATAATGTATTTTGATGGTATAATGATGGTCATCTAATAATCGCAGATCGTAAACATATGTAGGTTTACAATTCTTAGCCCAATGCTATTAAAAAAAATATTAATAGGCCTATTTAAAAAAAAAGTTTATATCGCTCCAATCTCATGCTATTCAACTCTGCTTTTAATCGAGAAAGAAGCTTTTTGAATGTGGAAATTGGTAATGAATTACTCTTTAATATTATGGTTATTAGACGGGTCATTTTAATAGATATAAGCTTAAATACTGCACAACAGAACATGTTATCTGATAGGCGCAACAAGGGGATCACGCGCATGTCCCATAGCAATTTTACAGTCCGGCCATGTATATCGTCATATTGTGGAACCTTAATTAGCAACATTCCAAGAGGCGGGTTTAGCAGAACGGTTCATTGTAAATTGGTCAAAAAGTTTCCTCCGTGTCGACTTACCACAAGTACAGGAAATAGCCAATAGTTTGCCGATATATTCTCTGATCCAACAATCATACTTGGATTTGGAAGTTTCTTATATAAGTATTCATATTTCTTCATCCCTTCTTTGAAAGCCTTTGGGTTAAACTGCTGCAACCTAAAAAGAAACAATAACATAATTAATTTGATATTAGATAACATGAACACAACCTATTATTATTATTCGTACTCTATAACCTATGTTATCTATGTGTTCTTGTGAAACATAAAATACAGAACAATAAGCCCCTATTTATGTTTTTGTGCGCTATCAAGCGAGAAAATGATGGCTTTGCAATACTCAAAAAATAATAATACACAATTAATTTAATTGTTCTTTACATAATCGTGTCATTTATTATCGTATTTTACTTGAATAAACGCCTTTCTTTTAATAAATTCCCTCTCGAATAAACGCCCCCACCCCCACAGTCTCATTTGAAATAAAGAGGCGTTTATTTTTTCCTCGAATAAACGCCCCCACCCCACCAAATGACTGTAAACAAAACTAATGGAAGCAACATTATTCTCAACACAATCTATTAAGTTCTACTCCAGTAGAATTACATTTTTTCTAACTGGGATCAATAAGTCTGATCACGCAATACACATTTTGGCGGTAATTGTTGTGTTGTAGTTCCACATTTACAGTAAATTAAGAGGCGTTATTTGAGTTTATAACATATCCATTTTACACAACAAAATAAACGCCTTCCTCGAATAAACGCCCACTCAAAACCCCTCCCCGACAATAATCGCCCGGGGCGTTTATTCGAATAATGGTATCTATTTAAGTTCGGAGCTAGCAACTTTGACACGTAAAGCATTCAGATTAAAATGAACTGTAAATTTGATATAGTATTGTGTGTGTAATTATAATAATAATAATAAATTGCTATTTTTATATAGCGCATATTGCAAGAACTGCCTCTATGTGCTTAACAACAACTAAAAAGGATTTAATAAGAAAAGTATAATAAATATAGGCCTAGTAATAAAAAGGTGTGGTGGCAAAGCAGTACATTAATGTCAACCATATCCGCCTCAATCCCACACATTTACCTGAGGTGGCGTGAACAATGACAAATAACAATAACAATGTGGACGAATCCATACCTTCTGTACATCATGAACATTAATGCTGTGGATGGTTTATGACGTATTTTCTCAATCAAATCCTTTGGGAATGAGTGTAAGAGATGAACAAATATTTCCTTGTAATCAGGATATAGTTCACGTGCAATGATGCTTCCATATAATGTAATACATGGTATATTTACAAATGGCATTAATATTGCATACTTTAAAACTCGCTTCATGTACTCGTATCTGCTCTGTAAAGGATACGTCTCGTGTAAGGCGTTCATCTTGTCTGCTAGGTCAGGGTCATGAACTTTGACCAGGGAGCCCCCAAAGGCGGTTGAGTGTTTGATGATTCCAAAACTGAATAAAGAAATGTCTGCCCTGGCATTGCCAAGCACTTCCAGGCCACTGAACGATTCTGCACAATCTTCGATGACATCTAAATTATGTTGCTTAGCAACAGATATTATATCATCTATATTAGAATATCGACCATAAATGTGGGCTATTAAAATAGCGACAGTTTTTTGTGTAATAATCTGTTTCAAGGTATCCACTTTTGGTATCAAGGTACTTATAAGGATATCCCAGGGTACCACATTTAGACCATGATGCTCCAGTATTGCGCTCATACTTGGGATATTCACAGAGGTCATTATGACTTCTGACCCCATGGGGTACTTTTTGACGCGCAAGTACAGGTCAAGTCCTGACCTCACAGACAAACACGGGATCACATCATTTATATTGTTGAAGTTCTGGAATATATCCTTCAGCTTTCGTTTGATCTGTTCTCGGTTCTCACGATGATCTGACCTTATCGTCATGGAAACAGCTGCTAAAACGTCAAGCCATGATGCATCTAGAAATTACGTATCAACAACAACTGTTAAAAAAATTCTAAAACAAATATTGTAATTTCCATTCTTACATACCATAATAAACAGAAAATACGACAACTGCAGAGGCATGATAATTAAAAATATACAAAAACAAACCCTAGGTTGTAAATAATCATTCATGAGCAGACAAAACTACAAGAGGGCTTAAATGGTAGGCCTACTATTGTTCTTTGTAATGAACAGTGGCTATGATACGGTACTCGATAAGAGAAATTGATGCCTCTTTTATGCATTTAAATATTATTGGAACGTGGATTTATATGGAAATATACTATGATTTCAACTTGATACAGTATATATAATTATTAGTCTATTAATACAGGGGCGGATCCAGTAGGGAACGGGGGAGCACGTGCCACCCCCACCCCGTTTTGCCACTAAATTTTGAAAATTTCATTGCAAATCAATGTTATTTGCTTCTCGCTTACCTATTCTGAAACTGTTGTTTGAAAAATTCTGGATCCACCTTTGTATTAATAAACTGTATAAACATGATTTTCGAATAAATATCTTTATGTATCCGACAATATGTACGGTACTGTAGGCTTTTTAAAAATGTTTGTGTAATGTATAGAAGGTATAGGCCTACTTTTATCTATCGTTTGGACTTAAACTTGATTCTGCTGCTTCAATAATTTTATAGTATCCGGAGATTCTAGTAAGTTTTAAATATTAGGATAGACCTATATATTTTATCATCTCAATGTTTGATTTGAATGTGGGATTGTTCTCTAAAGGTTATTACAACCAGTATTTTTAATATGATTTCAGTAACAGTGGCAGATCCAGGAATTCGAAAGAGAGGTGAACCAGGGAGGAACTTTCACAGACCGAGGAACTACCCACCTCAGCCCCACCATAGTTGGGGCTGAGGTAAGAAAATTTATGATTAGGGCATCTCTAGATCATTTGAGGAAATAGTACCTCTCGAGATGGCCGGAAATGACACTTTTATATAGTAAAATTCATCATCATCACATTATCATTATAGTCAAAATGAAACGCCAACAAATTTCTCATGATTTTTTATCAGGGATCTATTTAATATCCAGGACAACTTAGGCCTAATTACAGCTTACTAAGCTTTAACTATACTATATTATGATCAACAAATCACAACTTTTTTTTCGCATTTAGCACAATCTTCTTCACTTTTTATTGCTATTAATATTATCAATTATTACTATCGTCATCATCATCATTGTTATTATTATTACTATTAGTAGTAGTATTATTAAACAAACATGATCTTTTATCAGGGATTTTTGGCAACCATAGAGATCTTATTAATGTGTGTGTGATATACCATAGAAAAAAAGCTTAAAAACATTGTCTTTGAGTATGTACTTTACATAGTCCTACTTCAAAAACGTGATTCCACAACCACCTTAGCCCCACCCCATGGCTGGAGCTGAGGTGAGAAAATTTGAGGAAATAATACCTCTCGAGATGGCCGGGAAATGACACTTTTATATAGTAAATTTCATCATCATCACATTACCATTATAGTCAAAATGAAACGCCAACAAATTTCTCATGATCTTTTATCAGGGATCTACTTAATATCCAGAACAACTTAGGCCTAATTATAGCTTACTAAGCTTTAACTATATATACTATATTATGATCAACAAATCACAATTTTTTTTTTTCGCATTTAGCACAATTTTATACTTTTTATTGCTATTAATATTATTATCAATTATTTATATCGTCATCATCATCATTGTTATTTTTATTATTACTATTAGTAGTAGTATTATTAAACAAACATTTAAAGAAACTTGCAAAAGGATAAAAACGAAATTGAACCACAGTATCGCATTTCTATTTTAAAAGACCCGGCCTGAGATTTATGGATTTAAAATTTTTTTAAAATCACGCTTAGGCCTATGTATTCTATTAGGCCTATGTATATAACGTGTACTGATGCATATTTACATGTTTAGAAGTATTCATTTTGAGTGATCCCACGAAAGAATTTGTATTGGCTCAAGAATAAGCTTTAAAATTTTAACACTGTGTACAAAGGGGGGGGACCGCAGCTCCCACGGCTCCCTGGATACGTCCCTGGTCTCAAGCAGATTGGAACTTATTATTACGGAACCCCTGCGGAAGTTCGGGTTCCCGTCACATTTTAAACGGTTGGTTGTAACAATAAACTCGCAAGACTGCTCGCGACTACTAGATTCTACAAGTACGTGGATGGCTGGGTTGTTTTGGTCGGAAAGGAGAAATTTTCTCTGTGAATTGATTCTCGAACGAGATAAAGAAAGCTCCCAATGACTCAAGCTACTGTATACCGTTTTTATATTTTTAATAAAACCAATTTCTTCTAATTTCAAATACGATTTCCCCTGAATTCGTTATTACGCAAGTGCTAAATTCGTGACACATTTATGACCTCGCATGTTTTTCTGCAAAATGCGTTTCATCCAATATCACTTTGAAGTGATGCGTGACGGTTGGTGACTATGGCATAGATAACTGCCGGGCCCTAGGTAAAATTGGTAAAAATGCACCTGATCGGACAGAGACAGAGCCTCTAGTGGGGTCTACTCAGAGCGATATAAACTTTTTTTTTAAATAGGCCTATTAATTTTTTTTAAATAGCATTGGGCTAAGAATTGTAAACCTACATATGTTTACGATCTGCGATTATTAGATGACCATCATTATACCATCAAAATACATTATTCTCTTCTGCAGAGTAATCCAACAAAATTCATCAAAATCTTATCAAAGCTTGGTGTCGACGCTTACGGCGATACTACATCACTATGTGTAGTAAAAGCAACCGACCAATCAGATTTAAGGAAGACAGCTTCCTCCTCAACGTTGCATCCACGGGAGGCCCATTCCTTGATGGAGAGGGTAGTCTATCTACCTGTTCACAAGCGTGTATCATACCTGTCTCTTATACACATCTAGATGTGTATAAGAGACAGCAGAAAATGAGTGCGTTTACCAGTACACTGATATGGCCGACAAGAGGACTATTGTTCCATACGCTAGCCTGTTCATTGGTAAGTTTTGTTCTTGTTAAATCTTTAATTTAAAATTATCAGTAATACGAGGCGAGGCTTACTACATCTGTTAATACTGAAATTATATCAAAAATACTGGTTGTAATAACATTTAGAGAACAATCCCACATTCAAATCAAACATTGAGATGATAAAATATATAGGCTGTCTCTTATACACATCTAGATGTGTATAAGAGACAGGTATAGATATAGGTATAGGCCTACTTTTATCTATCGTTTGGACTTAAACTTGATTCTGCTGCTTCAATAATTTTATAGTATCCGGAGATTCTAGTAAGTTTTAAATATTAGGATAGACCTATATATTTTATCATCTCAATGTTTGATTTGAATGTGGGATTGTTCTCTAAATGTTATTACAACCAGTATTTTTGATATAATTTCAGTATTAACAGATGTAGTAAGCCTCGCCTCGTATTACTGATAATTTTAAATTAAAGATTTAACAAGAACAAAACTTACCAATGAACAGGCTAGCGTATGGAACAATAGTCCTCTTGTCGGCCATATCAGTGTACTGGTAAACGCACTCATTTTCTGAATGGTTAATTAGCGGACAGATGGCACTGAGTTTTTAATATCTACTTGTGATGAAACAAAATACGTCGTTCACTACTAGCACTATAGCTTTATCAATTTTAATCATTAATTTATTAAATGCAAATGTGCGTTGGGCGTAGAGTGTTAAGAAATTCATTGTAATTATCCAATGCAATAAAATCCAATTGATTTTAATCATATTAGTTACCTCATCACCCTACACATGGGTGTTGGCTGGGCCCGGCCTTGAGGGTGCAAAAACTTGTGAATGTGTAATAAAATAACTCTATTAATAGTACTTTCCCTTACAGTTTTAATTGCCACTGTGGGAAGGAGAGTTCCCACCCCAGCATATCCTGCTACACGGGGAATAGCAAAATCAATAACATTTTTTAAACAGGTTCTATTTTAGTTGTTCGAAATCGACAAGTTAATCAATAAACAATTATACTCTACAGTAGGCCTACCGGTAAATCGTACAAACATTTTTGTCCTTTTACTCATATTAGTAAAGGCGATGTCGAGGTAGTAAGAGGGGGACCTTTTGTGAAGAAGGGAAAGTGAATGGCGCTAGTAGAAAGTGGTGGGTGGGGGGAGAGGGGTGGTATGTTGTGGGCGCATAGAGATTCCCCCCCCCCTCCACCCCCAATCACCTCATAGGCACGCCAGTGAATACGGTATACTACCTATTCATCTTCTTTAATCGCATTTTAGAATACAAATAAACTGTACTTACAGCTAATTCAGCTAGGCTACAGCTAGCTATGAGTACGAACTTCCCGCTGAATAGACGAATGCAGACGCCTTGTTGTATGTTAGCGATGACATTCGATACCATTTGTTGAAAAACACCAGCGTGAAAAAAAAAAACAGTGAAAATAATACATTCGCTGCAATAACACTGTTAAAAATACGTAGACTTTTATTACAATTTTAACGACGAATATTCCTTTTAAATCATATTACGAAAATCTCTACATGTCTCATCTGTCGTAACGTATCGCGTATAGAAAACGTCGTTCACGCTCTAGTAAAAACAAAACACCGCTTCTTCATTGATTATGTTCGTCATGTAATATTCCCGACACTCCAACAATCCTTGGTATAATACATCACTTTGCATCGTTTTTCCCCGGATAGTATCACGTTCTTATAATTTCTACTCCTACTTCTCTTTTATGTTACAGTATTTTAGCCGAGGATTATTTACTGAAATATTAATGTGCTTCACGAACAGTCATCTTCTATCCATAGGGCTACTTAACATTCTCAAGGCTAAGAAATACTTATTGTCAGTCACTTTTTCAATTCATTACATTTTTCTTTTACATGTAATAACCCATAACCCGCAGCGTCATTGTGCTGAATTGCGCATGGGCCGTAGAGATGCGTTATTAGTTCACGTCATTCCACGACGACGGGAGCTAAATGAAACAGAGAATCGGAGAGAACCCCCCCCCCCCACTCTTCTGAAAGATGCAATGTGTTCTTTAAAGTGCACAAAAGCCAAGAAGTATAGACTGGACCTCCCGTTTTAAGTCCTCATCCGAGAAAACTGTACAAGAAAGCGGCTTGAACCAGCGCTGATGTTAAGGCTATACAGTGGCGGCACTATAAGGGACTATGAGGGGCTACAGCCTCCCTGTCGGGGGAAGTTAGAAGATTCGTTGGTGGATAGAAAAAAATTATATTTAAAAAAAAAACAAATTTAGGTGAAGCGTCTAGCGGCTTATTTTCAAAAATTTTCTCAACGGCCCAAACACAACTCTTTCCCTGCCTGTCGGGGGAACTGACCTTTCATCAGGGAAAATCCTAGCGCCGCCACTGGTTCTAAACCAACTTTCTTTCAATTATCATCATCATCATTTTGCTGTGCCTTTGTCCACAGCATAATTGATACACTTTATTTGCTGCTATTTTCAAGCCAATTTATTAACAGTAAGCAGTAGCGGATTCAAATTGGGGGGGGGGGGCTGTGTGGAGCCACCCAGGTCCACCTCCAAAAAATGGAGAAAAAAAAAAAATTACCTGTAATGTATATTCAAATTTAAGTCTGAGGGTGAAATTTCCGGCTATCTAGAGGTGCCATAATCATAAATTTTCTTACCTCAGCCCTAACCATGGTGGGGCTGAAGTGGTCTAGTCCCTCCCTGGATCCACCTCCATTAAACTTCCTGGATCCGCCAATGGTATCTTGTACAGTATATTTCATTGTAACCATATCATTTTTTAAAACTTTACAGTATTGTACCTGACAAAGAAAATGAAATAATTTACAAAAAATAAATGTCTACTATACAATACAGTTTTTTAAACTATTATTATTTTGACCCAAAATATTTAAGCAGTACAACATAGTCAATCAGTAAACATGATCCCGATTTTGAAATCATTAAGATGACATAAGAATGATTTAGACATCATCTCTTCTTATGATTACTTGAATACATATTGTTATATTATAATCTCTCCTCTATTTGACGTTCATGTGCAGGGTCTTTATCTACATTCTGTTGCTGCCCCAATGACAAACGAGGAACGTCTGTGTTACAGCCACTGATTACAGTACATTCATTGGGATTTTGAAAAGCAAGCATTTTCCGTCACTCCCGAGAACATCTATAGCGTCTTATATTTCAGATTATTATTGGGGTGAATGTAACACGAGAAACTAAAAGAAGCAGCAATACACAAGTAGGTAAATGGATGAGACAATAGTTCAATTGTACTGTATTGGATTTTATAGCGCAATACTTTCAGCATTGATGCAATGTTATTAAATCATACTATACTCCAAATGGAGATAGATGATTTCAGATATAGCTTGCTCAAAATCATATGGCCTTGGCCACAACACAACCTCAAGGTTGAGTGTGATCAAAATGCACCTATTTGGAAGATACTGTATAACATTATTAATATTATTTGAAATCCACTAACTAAACAAAATCTTTGAAAGCAAACTAAAGTTCCATCCAGACTAACATTTTTTATTTGACAAATATCTGTTGTATGCCCATATATAGTCATGATGTGCCTATATATGGTCGTAATGTGATGTCATGTGATGTCACCATACTTAGACATGTCGCATGTTTTTGTCAAATAAAATTTGTTAGTCTGCAGAGGCCTTTATGATGTTAAAGCTTACTTCAACCATGCTTCAATATTGTATTTTGATGTACATGTAAAGAAATCAAATCAAAATAATTAAGTTACAAATACAAACAAAACAACCTACAAAACTAGTATATGAACAAACAAAATTAAAATATACAGTAGAATAATGGCTTCTTAAGTACAAAAAAAAAAAAAAAATATGTACAGGATATTAATTTACAATGCTTACTACTAGGCTGATTGGAATGTGACTTTACTGTTATGGTAATTGTCAATGTTTTTGAATTACCAACACAGGCTGCCAGAAACTGTATTGGTGGATCTAACGCCTAGCGACCCATTACCAAAACAACAGATAACAATCAGAATTACCAACTGACAGAATCACATCACAATATCAATTGAAGAGCGACAATAATTGATAACTGTAGAACAAAGAGTATTAAAATAATTAAGACTTTCTTAATAATATGACCAAGGTAAAATTATCATTATTGAATAATATTAAATATCTATGTAGCACATAATGACCAAGGTATGTATATTGCATTGGAATGTGAATTTTTTTACCTATATTGATGAAGGGAATTTCTATTTTTATTTATTTACAGTATTTATCTATTCAGTTATATAGCGCCTTTATGTTTAAAAACAAAGCCTTTTTTCCCAGGTCATTGGGTCCACATGCTCAAGTCACTGCTGTAGTCTACAGCAGATAACATCTTTAACTTGTAGACTGTAGACCAGCTCCCAAATGTTACTCCACTACTCCTAAAGTACATGAATAGCTACGATAAAATTGAAAATTCATCAAACTAACAAAAGTATTGAATTAACCAGAGTATTACTTCAAAAAGATTTTATTAACAAAAATTAAAATTGTACAAATTAAAACTGTAGAGTAAGAGGTATTTATGTTTAAATATAGCCATTCGTATTATTATCACCATTAGGTTTGTGTAGGTTACTGTAAATTTTATTTCAGTATTCAAATTACCTTTTTCATCGTGGTAATTCATTGAGCTGTTTATGAAATGATGAAATTAATTCACATCAAAGCTACTTTTGTTTTAACTCAAGGCAGAATCATTTACTATCTACTAAAACTTTGTGTACATCTGTATAATTGATACTGGCAACAGTACTTATAGTGTATGCACAATTCCTCTATCCGCCACCACCACCACTTCCTCATAATCACAAATAATTCATTTTGTACTATTTTCTACTATCAAAGATCATTTATACTGTACAATTCATTATTCAAATTTCATTTTTGTTTTTATACAACCTGATTATAACCCACTAATGTTCTATACAGTGGCAGTGCTATGGGGGACCAGGAGGGGCTACCAGTCCCCATCATGGAAGTTAGAAGATAGAAAAAAGTTGGTAGATAGAAAAAAATTATATTTTAAGGTGTGTTCCATTTTGGGAACAATGGCAATTAGTTTGTTTATCCAGGTAAGTATTCACGAAATAGACTTATATTTTAAATGTCAAGATGCCCTGTATGAGTGTCTAGCGGCTTATTATTTTCAAAAATTTTCTCAATGGCCCAAACACAACTCTATCCCTGCCTGTCAGGGGTGTTGCTCTGCCGCTGGGGAAATGCTAGCTCCGCCACTGGTTCTACACCAACTTTCTTTCAATTGACTACTTGGTTTAACTGTCATCGTCTTCTGGCACATAGTCATCATCACCATCTTCATCATCGTCAGCCTTGTTACCCTTCTCTGCCCAGTATTCGTGGATGTCTTTAACCATCAGCGTCTTTGCCAGCATCTTCTCCAGCAAGGCATCTTCCGCTACGCAACTGGAATACCATACCGGACTGTCTGGAATGCACATCCTCTCAGGAATTAAGTACAGTGAATTTTGTTTGCCCTTTACAGACTCAGGGCTGAAAAAAAACAATTGCAGAAATTTTATCTTTAATAAAAATAAAAGATAAACAGTCAAAAGTTTAAATACAGGTACCATAAAACCTCGAATAGAAGTCCTGGGCTTCCTTTTTTCGGGACCCTTGGATGGGCTTATATTCAAGATTACTTTTGCAAACTAAAGAGGGACTTCTTTTCAAATTGAATGCTGTCAATATTTGGAATTGTACAATAAATAATATTCATACTCATATGCTATCATAATCATCATCATAATCGAAGATAAAGTCAGTCTGAATGTAAGTACACCTCCAAAAAAATTATATTATATTTATAGTATGCTCACACACATGTATTCACAATTTTCTCACATTACTGGTAGGAATACATATTTATTAGAGTGACAAACGAAACTGACGTCACTGTTAATGGATTTGTTTTCTCACATGTATAATACAAGCGCATGCAAAAATACAACCTTTCCCTCACATAAAATAGACTGACACTTCCAGATTGTAGGAAGATTGGTTCTTGAGTGGGATGCCAAAATTTGATCAAGAATACAGGAGACTTTACTTCAACATATTCAAAGTATAGTGCATGGCAAGGGTAGTTGAGCCTAACAACATACTGTAGTCTTATGGATCTATTTTATTTTAAGGCGAAATTTGACACTGCGCCTTGAGCACCTGTGGTGGAGATGTGCGCATTATAAATCATGATTATTGTTGTTGTTATTATTATTGCAAAAGGATGCAAGCTACATGAACAGGAAGGGGTCCAAACCCTTACCAACAAGTTGAGAATTTGAGCCACAACTGTTACACAAGCCGCTTCCACTACGTAAATATAATGTATTACAGCGTGTTCCTGTATACACTGTACTTACGAATTGTAGCCAAGTCAGTTATGCTTACCATTTCGATAGGTAGAATTCATACAGCTTCACAGGACATTGAAGAGGATTATCAAGATTTTCTGTTTGCTCCAAATAATTCTTTTCTAATAAATCCCTCTTTTGAATTTTACAGGTGGTTGCTTCAACTGAAAAATAAAAAAGATATTTCACAATTAACTGAGTAAAAATATTCTTATTATAAATTCAGATCTCAAATGTTTTTGGACACTAAATTACACATAATTAAGTATATGATTGTAAGTATAGGTACTAACAACAATGTTTGTCAAAGCATTTCTAAAGTATTACCATTGGTCAATGTATGCTTTGATGTGGTCAAATCATGGAAATAGAAGACTTACGTTTTTTTCGCAGCCTGGTAGGAAAATATCGTAAGCAGACAATTTTGTTTTTCAGTCCACTCTTTTTCCAATCCTTGAACATCATGCCAAATAGAAGATCCTTATGATCCTGAACAGTCTTCAAGAGGAAAAATTTTGTGTTGAAATAAACCAATGTGTTCAGCAGAACATAAGGGGAATGAGCTCCAAGTTGCTTACATTCCCACATCAACTCCTCAGTTATGTTACTGTTAATGACCACAGGAGATCCGGGCTTAAATTCTGGTTGCCATAGTTTTATCTTCTCCATCAGATACTGCATAAAACGAGAGAAAATTAGGTCTGTAAAGATGTTATCTGGATGACCCGAGTTGAATAAATGATGCTGGATGGTAAGAAGGATGTAAAAGAGTAGGGGAGGTGGGTACTCATCGCCGTTTGGCTGTCGTGCTTCTTTGACAAAGTGGCAGAGGGTGTAACTTAGTTCATCTGAAGTGTTAGCCAGGATGTCCACTTTGAATGAGAAGGCTTTGCCTCCTTGTTGCGACTTCTGCTTTAGTTCCGCGTTCTTGGTTGCCACCCACAATTTATAAGCGCCAATCCCAATTGTATAGTGTCTCTCCTCGACGGCTTGTTTATCAACAACTTTCTCATTTTCTTCAACTTCATTTTCTTCCTCGCTTTCACTATCTACTTTTGTACGTTTGTTTCGAGTAGACGATCGTTGGCCTGCCCGTTTTCGTTTTTTTGTTGGGCTAGGCTGCTTAACTTCTGCCTTGGTGGGTTGTCTACCAGATCTTGTTAAGCGAGACACCACTCCTTCTGAAGCTGAGAAGGAATCACACATTCAATAAAAATACATGTTTATTTCTAATAATAACTGTATAAGTTGCTATTAAAATTTTACGATTTTCATATTCACAAATCTTGGCAAAGATGGCTACATAAAGTTTGTTTTACTGACTTGATTAAATAACGAAATGCATTATCCATCTTGCAAGAGAAATAAATTTGATTGGATTTTAGTGTACTTAATGAATAGACTACTTAAATGAGGCATTACTTTTTTCTGATTTCTCTGGAATGGTATCCCCTGTCATTGCATTGGACAATGCCAGTATGTCTTGTTCCAACTGGTGGATAGTTGCTTCATCCGTGACAGGTTCTTCGCAAGTTGGTACAGCCTCTTCCTCCGTCAAAAGTCCTATGTCATCTAACAACACAAAAGAGGTCAACAATCATTAAGATTTGAGATTCAAGATGCTTTCATTGCTGCTATCATCATTACATAATATGCTTCATTGCAGATACTTATACAAACCTGTGTACATTTCTGTGGTATCTATCAACGGTGAAGCAGGGTCATCAATCGGTGTTACATCGGTTTTTACATCATTGCCAGCGATAGCATCTGCCATAGCAAGAAGCTCAGCTTCCAGAGGGTCTGATGGTGTTCTATTCTTTATGTCCTTGATGGTCTCTATCAGCTTATCAGCATTATCGGTGGTGACAGGAAGAAACATTGGTATGGGTACAGGTGTGGGGATACCCAATGGGTGTGGCACCGGTGAGGTATACATCTGCATGGGTACTGGTACGTATATTGGTACAGGGATTGGAACCACCACTAGCTTCGGGCGCCAATCTCCTTCTGTGAGTTTAACAGTAAATAATATTAGATGGTTGTGATCAAAGCTGGAAATTCAAACTGAAATCATCAACAAAATTTGTTTTTATAACTACAAAGACATATTCATTTACCTTATTTTAATTTACTATTCCTCTTCAGTTTTAAGCTACTGTTCTCATATAGGGCCAAGTAATGATTTTATACACAAATTTCATTTCACACTGAGGTTCGGGAAATGGAGCTGTTTTAGTAATGAGTAACAAAATGAATCCAGGACCCTGCGATTACAAGGCAAACATTTTAACGACCAAAAACAAATCCTCTATTGGATGAGAGAAGAATATTTTAAAGTTTAGTGATTAATGAATGTCATGTAATTATTGATCAATGTAGTAACAATTATTGAGTTATTCCCCTGCAAAGCTTGATGTAACTTAGTATGAAACAAACTCTGACTCAATAATTCAACCTTTAATTTTACAGAAAATCAACCAAAAAAAATAATAAAATAAAATAAAAAAAAGAAAAATATAACCAATAAGGGCCTCCAAAATTAAAAAACGAATAAGTATGGCAACAATTCTGAAATAATGGATGTTTTCTATGTTTTATAATTTTTTGGTCTTTTTAAAATTTTTGTAGGTTTTTATTTATCTTCACTGTACAAAAGTACAGTATTGCAGCTTTTTTCATGCTAATAATGCACTTTTTTTTGGTAGATTTATGTATTTTAAGTATCAAAAAAAAAAAAAAAAAGATACCAAGACAAATGGAAAAAAAACTTACCTGTATTTGTTTCCTTTGTAATAGTCAGTGGCTTGCAGTATGTGGACTTAGTTTGCTGGATAGGTTTACACAGGGTCATCTTGTTGCGTACTTGTTTTGGTGGCGGTAGACTGGGTATCGGCACTGGCTTTGGCTGTATAGGTGTGGTAGTAATTTGAGTCTGCTTAGTCACCATCTCAACTTGTAAATTAGGAGAAAAAAAGATTCATCAATGAAAATTAATAAATCCTAACTTGACCGATACATGACAACATGACAATGAAAAAAAAAAACTTGACCAAAGGCACAGTCATATTTTATCCTCCTGGCCAGAAATAGACACTATATACATATTTATGAGTTAACTACGAGAGAGAAAACCGAGGTAAATATAACAATTTACTTGGAATGACACTTTTGTGGCATGCAACCATGTGGGCAATGCATTTTTTAAATAACATAGATATAAAATGAGAAATTAACAAAAAATGAATAATGAACAATAAATGAATTCCTGAGAGACATAGTCTAGAAAATTCCCAAAAAAGACCATACGAGTAGCCGAGAACATCCAGGCGTTTAGGACAGCAGCCTTATCTTCAGGAGAAACATGTCTCCTGAATGCAGCCAAAGCATGCATTTCCTACCAGCTGTCCACCATAAAAAAATCATCCACTTGGTGCATCGCAAGAACTCACATATTCTAAAAGTATAGTAACAAACCTGGTTTTTTCTTGATTCCAGAATTCTGTTCTGAGGCCAGGGAAACAACATTGGAAATAACAGGAATGCTGGGAGCAACTGAAATGAAAACAAGTCAAGTCTGATAAGACCAACATCAATACTTAACATTAAGAATCAATAATTAATGAAAATATATAACAATACTAATGATGTGATAGTCAAAATCTTTAACCCTGTCCACCATTATTGACTTTATTTTCACCTTTGGTGGTTTGTTTTCCATTTTGGAGATTCTGTTGAGTTTCAGTCAACATATTTGGAATGTCTTGCTGTGTGTAGAACAGTAACAGACAAAGTTGATTGCAGACTTTCTTCACCTCTCCTCGCCACATGAAAGTTTCCGTCAGAAGGCGTCCTTGCTGTTTGCATCCCTCACACCTGAAAATTAGTCCAATTATTTAAAAAATTGTAGTTTTACCATTCTTTAAATGTTCACAAGATATATTAGTGTGGTTTACTAACTTGAACTATTAATGTTTTTTGTACAATTTCATAATTTAAAAAATCCATATTTTTGTAAATGCAATAAATTTAGCCATTGGCTACTTTATGTATACTTCTATACCTGAATAAAATGAATAAATAACAAAGTAGTAATCATGGTATACCTATTAATACTAATGTTTACTTTTAATATAGAATAATATCAATGACTATCTTCAATGACTACATAATATTTTGTTCCACTTACTTAACAAGTTGTTTTTGCCACTTATCATAATCTTCTCTGCATTTCTTGGAGCAGAATTTGATAGAAAGTCCTTCACTTTTCTTTTCAATAACAGTTGGTCCGATTTGAGAGCAATAACTACAAATGCACCAGCGAAGACCTAGCTTTTGGGTAAAGCTTTGCTTGTAAAGCATCTGGCATCCTGTCCATTAAAAAAAAAAAACACTCTTAACAACAATTCACTTTTATCACAATTTGGGAAAGATCTACTTAAAATCTCCAATAAATTAAACAAATTAACAACCATATCTGTGTTTCATTCAATTTGTTTAGGTATAAAGAGGTGCTAACAACTCCTCCGTACTGATCACCTAACAAAGGAATAACATCGTTTATTTCATACTGTGACTATTTCCAAATAATATTCTTTAAGTCATGGTTTTCATTACTAGTAATATGGGAGGCAAGAAGCTGCATTATAATGCTCATCTATACCAAGAAGTACAAGGTGACAACATCAACTAACACTGCTACGATCGGTTGCGATGTAATCGGTGGTAATCCAAAACTGATTACTCCCGAACTCAATCAACGAGCGCATTCAACAGCTAGCAATTTCACATAGCCATAGATCATTGTAATTTTAAGGTTAAAATTTTGCCTTCTAATTCAAGATCATATTAGTACATCAAAATTTGGACGGTCATGGGGTTCTGGTCTCCAATTAGAGAGTTAGGTGAGAAGAATGGCCGAGCAGTTAAGGCAGGGGCACCGCAACCTACACCCACAATATCGCCACTGATTCGGGTGGCACATTCACCTGATGGTGGAACAAGTCTTCTTGGAAGGACAATGCACCGTAGGTCCAGTGTACACAATTGGCTCATGTGCACTTTAAAGAACCCAGTAAATTTTTCGAAACAAGTAGGGGGATACCCCAGTGTACTGGTCCAAACAACCCCTATTACCACGTGGTTATGGACCATTAGGTCCTTTGCAAGATGTACTATACCAATGTAAACATTTGCTTGTGTCAATAGAAGATTGAAGATTGTTATTTTTTCTTTGAAAAGGTGGTCTGGAATTAGAAGGATCTTGGAATTGGAGGGTGCGCTGTAGTGTCTCTATTTAGGGATCCAAACTACTGTATCAGTTACTTGATTATTCATCCTCAATATGTATATTATGATTAAATACAAAATTTAAAATTCACCTTCACTGCAAAAGTTGCGTTCCTTGCCTGAGAAGTAGATTGTTGTATGATGAATACGTTCCTCAATACAATTATCACAGAGTATTATAACACAATGTGTCTACAGTAAAAAAAAAAATCAATGTCATAAAAAAACATTTAATCATTATTATAAGAATGTAAAGTGTAACCAAATAATACTGTAAGGCTTAAAAAGAGCACATATAAACTACAAATTTTAATTTTCATTGATACAAAAATAGGTTTACGAGTTAATAAAAGGGTTTAAGCTTAAAACTAATATAATTAATAATATTTACCTTTAAAATTTGTTAGAAAAATATTAATTAATATGAAACGCATCTACAAAGGCTTACCTTTTTGTAAGTAGCAGAGCAGTTTTCACTACAGAAAAAATGAACTTCATTCTTCCAAGACAGAGTGACAGGTTTTCCAGTAAAGCCTTTAAGACATGATTCACATTGTAACTTCAGCTCCTCCTGAGGCAGTGTGACTGGTGGCATATTAAACTGTGACTGGAAGCCAATCACACACGGGTACGAACAGAAATTCCTTACTGTACTATCGCTCATCGTCAGGTGGTACAGAGGAGCTTGGTATACATTGCAGTGGTTACAATTAACAGAATTGGTAGCATACGTACTCGATTTACCCAACTGGGTATTTGCAACTTGTTGTTGGGAGTCCTTAGCAACAGCTGGTGCTGGTATCGATGAGGGTACTGTAGATCCCGGTGTACGTGTCACAAAACTTTGGGAATTCTTGTTGGTTCCCACATTAGATTCCTTTGGTAGGAGTGATATGTCGCGTGTTTTCAACCTGTGCATCAACCTTGTAACACACAGACCAATACAGACAAGAAATTTCTCTCCATCTGGGCCTTCAACTTCTGTTAGTTGTTTTGAGCTGCTTATCTTTTTGCAAATAAGGCAGTTTGTGTAGTTATTTGGCACTGAGTTGTTCTGAGTCTGGCAATGGGTAGAGCAGAAAAGTTGCTTGACGCCATTCACTTCCTTGGATATACCCTCCTGTGTGAATTTGTTCTTACATTCACTGCAAACCTTCACAGGCTGAACATGATTTATTTTCATAAATGCCTTCTGGCATTTGGGAGAACAAAGGCGAAATAGATTTCCTTTCATCTTGAGGCTATATTTGTACTGCTGTCAAATAAAAAAAAGAGAAAAATTTAAAATAAAAGTTTTATCATACAGAGACACTGGAAAACTCATATTCATGCTACACTGTGAGTGGCTCCTGTAGGAAGAGCTGGCTCAAACCCCCCTCCCATTGAAAAAAGATACATACAATCAGTTGGGTAGAAAAAAAAAACACTTTTTTACATATTAGTGAATTACGTAAGCCTTTGAAATCCCTGAATTGTCATAGTTTCTGAAGGTTTTGTTCCTTTGACCACTTCTGACAGATTTTTAGCAATGTCCGACCACACCTGCATCTGGGTTATTGCCTCCCCCATCTTTTTTTTGCGAACATGTTGCATGGCAATAATGTCAAATAATAATTAAATTAATGCCACCTAAAAAAACTGGGAATTTCTGAAAAAAATATACAGTATTTTAAATGTTTTATCATATCTGCTATCGACACGAAATCTCCCAAAAGATGCATGAGTATTGGCTTACTCTCTGAGGTAGTTAGACAGTTTACCTGTTTAACACTCTGCCCGCCAAACACAGAGATCTCCGTGTTTCAGGTTTTTTTTTTTACGGAATCCGATATATGGGGTAATTACTGACATGTACTAACAATTTGAACACTATATTCAGTCTGGACCATAAGTATTTCACTATTTGTTTGTTTACATTAGCGTAGAGCGGTATTGCTTTACTTTCACGAAATCGCGATTATCTCAGCTTCGCTGTGCGAAATTGTGTAAACCTCAAAAAGTGAGTCATTTTCATTTTACTGTTACAGGTCACAGATTGTAAAGCTAAGATGTTTGTAGTTCTTGTAGTAGTCACTACATGTCCATCTGATCACATACACACTCTCAACGAGCTTCAGAAAAGTGTTACAATTTGCTAAAAAGACTGGCGGTGGCTGATACTATTTTTTCAAACTCCTGGCGGTCAGAGTGTTAATCATATGTTATTCAAAAAATAATTAATATATAAACAATGACAAATAAAATAAAGAGTAATAGTCAACCTACCTTTATATTAACCAAACTGGAGCAAACAGCACAATAGCAGTAGTTACCAGCCTTTTTGCGTTCCTCATACGAGAGGACACATTCATGAGAACAGAACTCGAGGAATTTATCCTTGGGTCCACTTGGGGCACCCACCTTGTCCTTTGTCAGGTCTTTTTTACAGTAAGAGCAAAGTGTGAGCTGTGTTGGGCTAATGTTCATACAAGAAACTGAGCAGAACTGCTTCAGCTGACCAGATACTGTCATTGTTGTCCATTTGCCAACAAAAGGCTCAGCAATCGCTTGACAACAGTTTGAGCAGATGCGACTTTGGTGATCTTGCTGCTATAAAATCAAATAAATTTTAGCCGATTACAATCAATGACAGCGATACAATATAATAATGACTTGGTAACACAATTATTCACACAATTAAAACCAGAATGTTTTGGGGGAAATAAAACAAAGGATTTGCTAAGGGTAATTAATTTGAACAATAAAATCTATTATGAATTGCTTACATTGTATTTTAAGTTAATTTTTAATATTGGTCTGTGAATAAGCAGAAGTCTAAAACTAAATAAAAGTGTCAGTGACAGTTGATAAATTATTTGAGCCTGTTTCTATGAGAAATTTAAATGTTTGTGGGTTTTCCAAATTTGACCAACAGATCATGTTCTTCAATACTTAGGAAATTCTTTATATTCTCAAATCAATCGAATGTTGCATTAAAATAAAGCATATTTTTGACGGCCTAACACCTGGGTTTTGTCACTCACTGTAGAAGCGGCGGTGCTATCATCATTAATTACAATAACTTCCTCAATTTTTTGGAGCGGGGCTAACACTGGCAACTTCCTTGCAGATCCAGGTGACTTCCTAATATGTTCACGTTCCTGATCACCTTTGACATGTCTGCCTAGAATTGAGGAACTTGCACGTTCTTCAACACTCTTGCCAGTATTCTAAAATAAAAATAAATATTTAAAATAATGCTTTTTATATTATGATAATGCAGTCTTCTATTACATGTCCTCTCTACTTTGAATGGCCACATGACGACAGTACAGTAGGTCTAACCACTGAAGGAAACTGTGAGGTCAGTAAAATTTATGAAAAGCTTAACAATCAAGAATAGGTTTATACTGAATAGTCCTTATAATGCTATAAATAAAGGTAAACAAATTGTATAATGGATTAAAACAATAAATTAATTGTCATATTGTCAAATAACAATGTTGTACATTATTATTGGTGTGTACTGTATAGTCAAGTTAATAAAAACATTACTTATATATTAAAAAACTAATTCATACAGTTAAGGACAATGATGATTGTTAACAACAATAATAATATTAACAATTATGATAATGAAGGTGATAAAAACAACAAACCTCCTCTTGTGCTTTCAAAGTTTGTGATTTTGGGCCAACAGTTGCCAATCTGGAAACAATATTACTAATGATCGACCCTCTGTGGCTTGTCTTCTCGATATCAGTGTGCTGTTCCTCCTTAATAATAGTATTTGCTTTAGTGTTTTCTGAATTTTCCACATTGCTTTCCACACCTTTGGTTTCCACTGACTTTAATCCCTTGGTTGATTGAGTGACAGACCTTTCCTGCTCATCATAAGCTACATCTAATACTTCTTTCTTAATATTTATTTCTTTCTTAATACTTTTCTGTTGAGGTACAGCATGTTTGTCTGTGACATTCAATTTTACATTAGATTCTTCAGTGGATATAACCCTCTGGTTTCCTCCTGATGAATTCTCTCCATCAGTATTTTCCTGCTGAGTTTTTGAAGTTTCAGTAGTAAGTTTCTCATCACCTTTGAATTCTTTAATGTCTTGCGAAGTTTCCACATTGCTTTCATTACTTTTGGATTCCACTGACTCTAATCCCTTGGCTGGCTGACATTCAGAACTGCTCTGCTCATTGATAACTTCCTCTAATGCCTCTTTCTTAATTTCTATATTTGAAATTTCCTGTTGAGGTAAAGAACTCTTGTCTGTGAAATTACCTTCTACAGTAGATTCTTCCATGGATTCAACCCTCAGATTTTCTCCCAGTGATAAATTCGCTACATCAGCATTTTCTTGCTGGTCTTTTGAAGGTTCTTCAGGAAGTTTCTCGCCCTCTTTGGAATCTTTAGTATCTTGTGATGTTTCCATGCTGAATTCCGTATCTTTGGTTTCCTCCGACTCTAATCCCTTGGTCGATTGATTGTCAGAACTGCTCTGCTCATTGATAACTTCATCTAATGCCTTTTTCTTAATTTCTATATCTAGAATTTCTTGTTGAAGTACAGCATGTTCCTCCGTGGCATCTTTTACAGTAGACTCTACAATGGATACATCCCTCTGGTTTTCTACCGATGGTAAATTTTCCCCAGTATTTTCTTCAGTAGTATCTTTCTGCTGATTTTTTAATGGTTCTCCAGGTTTCTCATCCTCTTTGGAATCCATAGGTTCTGGATGAGGGTCTGGCTTAATTGTCATATAAACAGCAGACTGTTCTGCTACTGATGCACTGAGTTTGCTCTGTTCAGTGTTCTCATGGTTCGGATCGGTTTCACTTGAGGTAGTAGTAGTGTTGTCTCCCTCTTTGATGACATCTTTTTCCACTGCGAAAGTTTGTCTTTCTGCTTCTTGAATAGAAGTATCCATTTTCTCAGGGATGTCTTTTTTCAGAGGAATGTCTATATTCTCAGGGTTGTCAATTTTCTCAGAGGTATCCATTTTCTCGGAGATATCCATTTCCTCGGAAATGTCCATTTTCTCCTCATGGTATTTGGCATCACTGTCGAGAACATCATCACAAATATTATGTTCATCCTCAGTGGGGGTGCCATTTTCAATCACAGCTTTCCCTGTGGTATCACTACTTCCTTCAAATTCCATATTGTTTAAAAGCTGAAAAAAATTATTTTAAAAATTATTCATGAATATTGTTTTCATTAGAGGCAACCCAAAAACAACTCGCACTAAGGGCAAACAGAAAAATTTAATAGATATCACTCCCTCCCGTGTCAACAATTTTGGAAATACTGATGCGGGAATAATTTTATTTTTTTTAATTATTTAATTAATTAATTTTTTTTGTTGCATCATTTAGTTTAACTGTATAAAAAACTTTGCAAGAAACAAATGCTCACAAATTATAAAGGAATTGGCTCCGAATTCGATAGACTATAAACTCTCCCAATGGATTAGATCAGACATTGGGATCACCGTAAAGTTGAAAATGCAAAGCCCATTCTTTAAACTTGTTTACTGTCGCTAAAAATAAACAGCTCGCTAACTGCGGTTAAAAATAGACAACACCGCGGTGGGCTGATCGGATCGTTGATTCACAGCATGAAGACTTGCATGTTCCACAGAGACTCTCGCTGCTAAAAATAACTTGTTACATAATGCACTAAAAAAAGTGGGCAGTCTTCGTTGTGATGGGTGTGTTTGGTTGGATTGGTTGTTGTTGGGCAAAAACTAACCTACAACATGAAGAAAGAAAGTTTGGGAAAATTAAGGCTGGCCTAGCTTGAGGTAAAGACCAATGCCTAAGCGCCTATGCCTACTATATAATATAGGCAGGGGAGGCGCCAGCGGGGGCAGAGGGGCTTAAGCCCCCCCCATGGGTCTGGTCAAGCTCCCCCATTGGCCAAAGCTTGTTGGGCAGTTGGACCAAAAAAAAAAAAAAAAAAAATTAGGCCTAGTTTTCTCATCCAAGTAGGTACTGTAATAAACATTAATTATCAACTTGTACTTTTCAAGGCTGACAGTGCCATTTCCGGCCATCTAGAAGTCCCAATTTTTAAAAAAAATCTCATTTTGGGAGGAGGGAACACCCCCTCCCAGATAACGCTGCGCACTGTAGTTGCACCCAACAATATTTACATTAGGCCCCCCCCCCCAGTTGGACATCTTAGCCCCCCCATAAATTATATCCTAGAGCTGCCCCTGTATATAGGCCTAAATATGATTAGGGTGTTCCCTTCAAGCCCGTAGCCAGGATTTTGATAGGGGGGTTCTTTTTTATACTAAAAGGGAACTTGCGGGTGAAATGAAAATGATTGTACAGTACAGTTCTGTATGTCGTTCTTTTAGAAATCAGATGATCAACCCTGCCCAATCTTGAAGTGGTTTTTCTTTTCTTTTTTTTTCAATGTTCATCAAAGCTCTGGCACTTTGCGCTTAAAATCATTATTATTTCTATGTTTTGAACATTAGGCCAAATTTAAAATAACAAAAAAAATCTTGTCTGGGATTCTTGAAAACAAAGGAGGAATGACTGGCCATTTTTAAAATTCACGAAGTGACCAATGTTACATCTACACCAAAGGCTGGCACACAAAGATAATCAAGGTTAGATTTGATTTTGTATACGTTGTTTCACAAGGCTGCTGTCCATCAATTACTTTAAAATCAAATAAAAAATATAATTTATTTTTGGCATATTAGTGCATCCCACTGCTGTAAAAATTTAGAAAATTAAAATTAAATAATTATTTTTACCTCATTTAGAGGTACTGTATACGAGGTACCTAATGAGAAAAGATTCATTATTTAGTTATATTCTACAGACAGCAATGAGAACTGATGTCAAATTCTGTGGGGTTTGGCAAAGTTAAACCAAGAATTGATGTACCATATGAATATTGATATTTAAAAAAACAGAATGGCTATCTCTGGATATTATGTGTGTGGATTGGTATCTGCTATGCTTAATATCACACAAATTTGCATAAAAATTAACAAGTGCAATGGCTTCAGAACTGGAATTTCAAATCAGTCAAGCTTGCATTGCTTTAACATAAATAAATTACTTTTCACAAGCCAATCTTCTAAATTCAATTATTATTAAATACCAGTATTAACTGCTCTGAATGTTAGCTTAAAACATTGGCATTAGTTGCAACAGATTTATTAGATGCTTTTCATTTGTCTACTAAAATAAATCCAATTCTGGCAGTAGTAGTAGTGAAGATGAAATTTTTTTAGGCAGCCATTTTGTACAAGAGCAAGAACAGCTTCCTAATTTAAATAATTATTCATCATCTTCCATATTCATGAGGCTGCCTTTTCATCCATTGCAATAGATGTGGACTTGTGTATTCTAATTGTATCATTTAAATTATATAAAAATGTCCATTTTGATTACCATTCATTAGGAAATAGATTGTTTGAGTGTATTTAGTGAATGTAACTTTAGGTAAGTTAAGAAATTAAGCACAAAACTTTCCAGTCAACAAAATCTATGAATATTCATAATGGACACTGCTGCAAGTTCAACACGTTAGAAGATTGAAAACTAAGCACTGCGGTGGGTTACTTTTGATTTTCAATATGCCGTGTACTGTATTACCAGAAATGTACTTTTGCTTTACTCGACATCATGAAATTCATTTCGTCAAAAAAATATTTGCCTCTTACATTTAAATGATTAATATGTATATTTTTTATTATTAAAAATTGTGGTTATATTTCAGTCGACACACACACAAGGCTAGAGATTCGAGATTGAATTGGTGTGACTGTGTGCGACTGCCTGTGCGCTTGTCCGACTCAACCAACACTGCTCAGCCAACCAATCGTGAATGACATTCGAACGTATCACAAATCATTTATAACACAGCATGTTCGTAATGAACTACAATGAGTTAACATAAGGACTACATTTGTATGAAATGACTTACATGCTAAAGCCCTCATGTTTAGTATTTTGAAATGGATCACGCTTACCTATCACATTCATCGAACTTAAAGGTTCAAGCTGATCCGCCACAACACAATGTATTCGAGTCTCGAACACTATGCAAATAGGGATCCTAAACTAATGATTATTCATAAGACATGCGTCTCCGGGAATTAATACATTCACGATTTAGTTACTCGGAATATGTTTTCCAAGCTGTTTCATTTTCATATTTTTAAAGAAAAATAAAGCGTAAAATTTATTAAAATAAGAACATTTTTGATATAGTGTCCAGGCCTAGTTTCAACAAAGGCCTGATTTCTTTGTCTCGGATAATTTCGTTCGACAATGAACCGATGATTAATTATATGCAAATTAGTTGTACAGCCTCGCGCTTGAACTCCACGCTATCGAAGAACGCGTCACTTACTGAAACCTCAACGCCATTTTAAGTGTCTGTTGTTCTTTAGCCGAGTCAATTTTATCCTCATTTTGTGTAATTATTACTAATTTCTAGTGAAATGGCTAACGTAAAACAGGAAGCCGAAAGCCCATCAACTAAAAGCAGCCAGCAACGTACAACACCTAAAGGTAAGGGGAGTAGTAATAGTAGTAATAATAAAGACGGAAATTTCAACAAAGGTGGAAAAGGCTCGAGTGGTGGTGGATATGGCGGCGGAAGACAATCAGGAGGTGGTGGAAATTTCAGCGGCGGTAGCGGTAGGCAACAGCACCAAGGAGGTGGCGGTGGAGGCTACGGTGGGCAGAGACCAAGCGGTGGACAAAGACAAAGCAATCAGCAAATGGGACAGAGGTTTGGAAATCAACAAGACAATCAAACTCCCCTTCCATTGAACACATTAAATTTCGATGAAACTGTTAAAAAAGACAAAAAATTCACTCAGAGGTGCAGGTTGTTTGTTGGAAATCTCACAAATGATATTGAAGATGAGGAGTTCAAGAAAATGTTCGAGAAGTATGGTGAAATATCAGAAGTTTTCTTGAACAAACAAAGAGGATTTGGTTTTATTCGACTTGTAAGTTTTTTTGGTTTTTCATAAATTAAATTTAAATTGTAAAAAATCCTTTGCTTTTTTATGGCCTAGGGGCCTAGGACCACCAAGGCTAGAGATCATATGAATGATGTTTTACTGATGATTGTGTAGAAGTTTACGTCGTTATATCAAAGATAATAAGTAGAAGATACTGTAGGCTAGATCACCTTCTCAATACAGTGGAACATCGTTCAAAATGCATTGACCCACAATGCATTTCGAACACAGAGAGCTATTTTACCCCATCTGCATGGCGGCGCTATATAGCCTAGGCCCCTATATCAATAATAAAGGTGCCGCTCGGGTTCGTTTCCTGTAGTTTAGGGGAGCTCTATCGATTTGATGCAATATATGGAACTGCTCATTCTTCTGTTATTTAAGTTCTTTGCTTCCATACATATTTCCAAATTTTAGTGCACTATAAATTAAATAATTTGCATTTTTAACAATGTGGAATCAATCTGTAAAATAAGGTCTGTATAGTTGCAGTGCAACTGCAATTACTTAACTCATCATAGGACCTGCTGCAATAAGCAGAATTTACCAATAATGATGCGTCGCAGTGCATTAAAAAAAATACGGACTTTATCATGCAAATTTTCCAGAAAACCAATGAATTGAGCAGTCCAGTAGTTATGATTTTAGTTATTTTTTACTCAAAAATTTAAATTTTTCAATTTAGGTACTGTATGCAAATAAAAATCTTTTGCATAGAGTACCTAAATACTAAATATTATGGTCATAAAATACAGGTCTTGGTTTAACTACAATTTTTTTGTAATTCATATTTTTTCAAAAGGATACAAGGCAAAATGCTGAAGCAGCTAAAGCTGCACTTGACGGAACAACTCGCAAGGGACGACAGCTTCGAGTCCGATTCGCTACTCATGGAGCTGCCCTGAAAGTCAAGCACTTGCCTCCTCTGGTTTCAAATGAGCTCCTGGAACATGCATTTTCGCAGTTTGGAATTGTGGAACGAGCTGTTGTTATAGTAGATGACAGGGGGAAAGCGACTGGTGAAGGTATCGTTGAGTTTGCCCGCAAGCCAGGTGCACAAAATGCACTGGCCAAGATTAAGGATGGAGTTTTTCTACTAACCTCGTAAGTTGCAGTATAAACTAGCTTCATTTTTGTATACTATTGATTTAAATCTTTAAAAAAATATTGATACTCATTTAAAAGTACTCAGCCTGTATTCAAATAGATTCTGAACTTCCAATAAGACACAGTTCAAGGCACTGTATTTAGTTTTCACTAAAGGATCTACATTTAATTTTTGCATTGATATGGGGAAAATATTCTTGTCCAAATTAATAAAAAAACATAGGCCAACAAATTTAAAGCATTCCATTAATTTAACAAATGCTTTCTTTTTTGTGAAGTACTATATTATAGCAGTGCTGTATGTATGCTGTGTATTCATGTTTGTTGATTAGCATAACAAATGGCAGTGTTCTCCCCAGGCCCTTGAAGCGTCACGGTACCGCGACGCTCGGGACCTCACTGTGACGCTCCCAAGCTGGCCGTGATGCTTGATGCGTCTTTCGTGACGCTTTAAAATATCGTTAATAAAATAATTCAAAATAAACAATGCTGTCCATGTATCCTACTGAGTGAGTGTATAAATACTTTTTAACACAAAACAGCATCATCGTACGAAGTTGGGTTATCAGCCCAAGTTCATCATCTTTACCATGAGAAATGTCACTTTCATTTAAAACACCATCCTTAGCTTGATTCACGCAAAATGTTTGCTACAAAACTGCCCATGCATGTCCATGTGCATGCCCAGAGCGATCTATCTGGATTTTCCTCACCACGTGTACTTCTTGACAGCGATGTGCCCTCCCAGTTGGCCTTGGTGCCCCTGAAAAATGAAGCACGACGACGGCCACTACTTGCCTGCCCTTTTGAAGCCTTGGCCTCGGTGCCCTCATGATGTTTAATATAGATCGTTTGACACGTAAAATAAATCTAAGTAAGAACGTTTAAATCTTGAAAGAAAACATGAAAGCCAAAAACGTAGGTCACCTAAGCTAGCATAAGCCGCAGTTGGGCGTGGTTTAACGAAGAACGACCAGTCGAATACGGCCTTTGTATAGTTGTAAAACGTGTGCTTGCTGCACAGCTAACTTTGTGCGATCTTACGTCATCGCAGCTTTCGCGGCCAGTTTAGAGGAGTTGTGGCTTCCTCTCCAATGACGACGGATTGAGCAACAGCACAAAGATATCGAACTTCTTGTTCCAACATTGAATCGATAATTAATAGAATACTCTAAACAAAGTAATATTACCATTGACAACTATGGCTTGGCTAGGCCTAGCTTGCCTAGCCTGGCTACCGACGAATCAAGGCACTCGCGAGAAATTAGTACTGAGGCTAAATCAAATTTTGCCTTGGGTGCACTTTTATACTTGAAAGTTTGGCCTTGGTGCCTTTCCATTTGGCCTTGGTGCCTTTCAAAATCATGTCATACCGGAGGCCATTTGGCCTTGCCCATAAAATCCCCAAATTCGAGGCCTGTAGGCAGCCTACATGGCTGATGTTTTTTTAGCTATCTAGCTAGGGCTGGTCTGCTTAGTGCTAGGCTTAAGTGGCTAGCCTACTCTAAACGAATAGGTAGATAAGGAAGACGAGACGATTCACACACAATAGTACGTAAGCCTATGCCTATTAAAAATGAATTTTGTACAAACAACTAATTTCCTTGGTTTGACATGTACGTAAAATTTACGTTCTGCTATAATACTACTGGCCTGTTTTAGTCACAATTTTGACTTGCCAAGCAGTTCGAAGCAGGTACCATGATGCTTGACTCTCATCCTGGGGAGAACACTGGACGGCATAATTTTTTTTTTTTTATGATTTTGTTAACCAAAGCCTAAAATAGCCTCTTCACTATTTCACAGTTGCCTGAGACCAATATCTGTTGAGGTGTTGGAACAAAAAGATGAAGAAGATGGTTTACCTGAGAAAAACCTTTCAAAGAACCAGAATTACCAGAGGTTGGTCATGACTCCACATCAAGTATTTTGTTAATTATTCAGGCAATCCTAGTATAAATTCTGCATATAGAAAAATGAATGTCTTGTTCCTGTAAGATTGTTTTTGCTACATGCATTTCTAAGTAGAGTAAACTTTGTCATAATAACAAAGCAACATGAAGTTTGGTGGTTTGATGTACTAAGATACAAATCAATAAGAAAATAAAAGGGAATAGTCACTTAATTATGGTAAAACTGTCCCACACTGGACACATCCCAGTATTTCAGCATCTAGGTTTCAAGGTTGGATTTCAGATTCATGGCCACAAGTTTGGTCCTGTTAAAACACATTGTCTTCAATTATAGAGAACGTGATGGTCAACCAAGATTCGCACCACCAAGCTCGTTTGAGTTTGAATGGGGGTTGAGATGGAAGGAGATCTATGAACTGGAGACATCCCAGAGGGAACAACTTGAGAAACAGTTTGAAGAGAGAAGGGAAAAACTAGAGTCTGAGATGGATGGGGCCCGTTATGAACACCAAACCATCATGATGAGACAAGGTAAACCATTAAATTTCTTTTGGAAGAATATAACGATTGTTGTAAAGATTGTGAATATACGATGATGTAACCTCCTTAATTTGCTTCTTTAGATTTACAACGTAGACAAGAAGAATTGAGAAGAATGGAAGAGAACTTCAAGGAGATTGAACAAAGGTAAGAATCAGTTATATTAAATAATTACACTTAATATTTCTTGTTTCTGATTTTAAATAATTACACTTTATATTTCTTGTTTCTGATTTTAAAAACTAACAGGTCATACTGTAGGTCATAACAGCATATGAAATACAGCATAGTATTTAAGTAATTATAAGATAATATAATAATAATAATTCTGGATTTATATAGCGCCTCACGTTGACACAACCTCGAGGCGCTTAACAACAACAGAGAAGAAGAAATAATTAAGTTCAAATGATTGGTTTGATGATTATCGATGAATGTTGTTATTACAATGCTTTGGTATTTGGAATCATTTCAAGGCCTGTTACTTTCCTATTCATCCCAAATCCTTTCATTTTTCTTTCCCTTTTGCTTCTTCTCTTTCTTCCTTTCCCTTCAGATGTTCCTGATCTTTACTTTTCTTGTCCTTTCTTATGTGAAGTGGCAGAAGGAATTTAGAGGCAACTTTCAAAACTTTCAGTGAAGAAATGTGTTTTTAGCAGTGAAAATTGAATCAGAATTCTTAATGTGTTCTGGGAGGGCATTCCACAAAGTGGCTGCTAATACATGGCTGTGAAAATAATTAAAAACTTGCCTCTGCCACCAGGCATGACATGGGGACTGTAATAATAACATGAGGTGTTTTGTAACATGGCTAAAATCCACTCATGTTTAGAGCTAATTACAACGGCACTGACATGTCATGTCCATTTTTAGTATTGTGCTTGAATTTTTTTAGACAGCTTTGCCATTTTTTTACATGTTATTTAATAATTTTACTGTACTTTTTAAGACGGCAGGAAGAATTCCGTCAGCGTTCTGAATTGCGCAACCAGGAATTGGAATCTATGAGGCAACGTCAGGAGGAGGTAACTCGTCGTCGGCAGGATGATATGAGACGTCGTGCTCAGGGTGTTGATCCAAGCATGATGGGAAGGGGCGAAACTGCAATGATGCAGGTAAAGTTACACTTCCGTAACCCAAACTTTTTGAACTTTGCCATTCATTAAGATTTAAGTTCATTATGTACACAAAATCACGTTGATTGTATAGTAAACCGACAGTTATTTTTTTTGTTTTTATATATTTCATTTTACAAGTGTTTTTGTTATAATAGGTTTATAAGTCATGAAGCTTTTCAAGTCCTTCAGATAAATCATTTTAAAGAAAATTACGTATGCCAATGAGAAAAATTTATTGAAGTTCTTGTATGGATTTCTGATAATTTTATAAAATAGATAATAAATCTGTTGTGCATTTCATTGATTTTATTGAATTAAAAAAAATTTTTTTAGGGAGATAGCATGGGACCACCAAGCCTTATGGGACCAGGTGGTCAAGCTGGTGGCATGAACAATGCAGGGAACATGATGGGGGCAACTGGACCTAATGGCCGTCAAGGACCAGTAGGTATGGGCTCTGGTGGTCCAGGTCCAAATGGACGTCAAGCAATGGGGAACACCCAAGGAATGCAGCCAGGAGGACCAGGTGGAATGCCGTCGGTATGTACATGTACTTGTCATCACTATGAGAGAAGAAAGTGTGATACAAATTGTGTGTGTGTGGTGTTGATGATGTTCAGAATTCAGGTGAAGTACACTGAGCGTCTGCAGAGGAGATGTGTTTCATTTGCTTCCAAGAAATGCTTGCTAATAACTAATGCTATGCTGTGAATGTTGTATAGTAGTGATGAGTGGATGAAATGTGAATCTTCTAATTTCAGTGCCAAGGTTTTAGTGTTTAAAGCTTTTTGTTCAGGAAATGCAAGCTTTGATTGTACTCGAGGTTTGTAGGTTTCTTTTCCCAATGGAGAGATGAGGATATGATTAATTGATGACTTCATTTTTCTTAGCACAATGTGTATTAACTATTATCTCGGAGCTGCTGCAAATGTACTAGACTGCAATTGAAATATTGCTTCGTATTGTGTGAGTGCGTAATGGATGTTTTCAAGATTGTTGATGAATTTGGTTATGATGAAAAAATACATTTATTACTCAAACCAGTGCACATGATGCAAAGCATTTATTAATGTTAAATTGATAATAAGCTTCATGCTAAAAATCATAATTTGATAGTAAATTGGTTAAAATATCTTGTATGGTGGCAGAGGATAAGAGTAAATATTGAATCAACTATTGGATGCGAGTGAAGTACAGAAACTGCTGAGACGATTTTTAAGATTCTGTATTAAGTACGAAGTTGAAAAGCCGAGGAGCATTAAGATGCTTCAGATTTTATCATCATGTGTGTCTATTTTGGAACATTACATTCTAACCAGTTCAAAGTCAGTAGTATTGTGATTAAATTTAATTGATGAACAGATACTTCAAACTGTAGCATCTAAACATGTGTTATCAGTGACATCTATTTTTATCTCTTGTGACACAAAGAATATGCCAGACTACCCTAATGGGTGTTTTTTTTTTCTAGTATAAACAGTAGCATTACTGCTACTACTACTACATACAAGACTGTTACTATAGCAACCATTATCAATGAGGCTTGTACAGTCATTCTTTTAACAAGTTGCTTACTGTCTACCAACGTGATATAGTGAAGAATACATTTTCTTAGATTGTACCACTTTTTTTTGTGAAGTAACACAACATATTAAAATAGAATGGAGAGATTGCATGTAAAATTTTAAGCACATGGGAAATAGGTGTCTATACCATCATAATAAATTTGTAACAGGCCTACAGTGTCGGTTGATACAAGTTTATAAAATATTGATACAAGTTTATAAAATAGTAGAAAACAATATGTATTTCCATCTAATATACACAAATGCAGCGTCATAGATTTTGGTGTTACCTTTTAAGGGCATAACTGAGTATAGTCTTTAAATAAATAAAACCAGTTCTACTGAATCATTAATAAACCCACTCTATGGATGACAGTGTGTTTGTATGTTATCATGTGATATACATCATTGTGAAAATGATTATCATCAAAGTGAAAAGAATAGGACTGTACTTTCCTTATTATCTATAGCCCCACTTAACAAATTTTGTTTAGCCCACAATTCAAATCCAAATGTTGTTCACTCAGCAACAACCAATTAATTGATCAAAGGCCAATTTTTTGTCAGAATCTTGTGGCATTATATTCTTGTGGTCATGTTTGAATGATTTAGATACTAAACCGCTCCCATTGTTTCCAGTGGTAGATTCAAGGGGCCCAGCTGCCCCGGATCCCCCGAAATCATTAACAATTTTTTTTAATGGAGATGGAGATATAAAGAATTATATTCAAATTTTAAGTCTGGCTACAATTTCTGGCCATCTAGAGGTGCCATAATCACAAATTTTCTTACCTGATCTGCAACCATGTTGGTGCTGAGGTGGTATAGATCCTCTATATGAGAAAGTACCTCCCCTTCTATTTTGAATTTCTGGATCTGCCACTGAGTTTTGTACAGTAGGTGTTTTAGTAGTTTTGTCTTTATTAATAATAGTTTTGTCTTTATTAATAATCTGATAAATTTGACTCACCCTACTCATTACTATTCATTAAGACATTGTTACACAAATAAGTGACATGCTAAAGATGTTTGTTTGAACTTAATGTCCAATAGAACACTATCTGAGGCTGAAACAACATCATTGTTACCAAGATTAAATGTTGAATGTTTTAATAGTGTATACTGTAGTGTAACATGGGACTACAGATAATCACTCATTCTTTCTTTATTTAGTTTAAAATGCCTTGCAATAGAATTCACATTCTCATAGAGAAATATAAAACTTAAGACAGATGGGAGTTAGCACAGATGCAAACTTCACTTACCAATAGCTACCCCCCCCCCCCAGGTAAATGTATGCGCATATGCGTGCATAAATTATCAGTACTATATTCATCAAGCTAATTCATGAAGTTATAAACACTTTAAAATATTTCTGTTCATTATGTTGCAAGAGCATAAATGAATTTATAGTTTTTACAGTATCGCATATAGCCAAGTTTTGTTTTAAAAATGGATTGCTTTCCGTGAATAAACAGTAATTTGCACTTAAATGTTAACTACTTAGGACAGTAAAAGCTTTTCTGTTAGGCCTAGACCTTAACTAGTAGTTGACGTGATGCTTTAATATGTGCAGCTTACAACATAAGCACCTGATTGTGGAATGGTACGATCCTTTAACATCAGTATTAATGCATTTTCGGAAATAACTTCATATAATATGTAGTACTTAAGCTCTCTTCTTTGCACATGGATGTTTTTCTACTGTGAATACTGACTACACTTTACATTATATATTGATGAGTCTTTCGTGCCTGATTATGATATAATAGGCGTATTATTTCTTGTACATTTATAACTAATCAAAGATAAATCTTGTTAGTAACCATTTTAATTTTTGTCACTGCTTTCATATACTGTAAAGGAATTTATAAAGCTCATTTAGATTTCTTTTTTTGATGTACAGTACTGTGTATTGCAACGTAGGCTGTGATCAGTGGCTTTCATCTGTTTCCCTGTGCTTTAAAACCCAGTTTATCTGTGGACATGCAATCCTTTGTTATATTTATGATACATCCGTATCCAAGTAGTCATAGTTGAGTTTCCAACAACCCATAAATTAAAACAGCACAACATGCCTTACTGTATCTGTGTGATTAGCAGCAATACTGTTGTGCCATGTATAAGAATATAGTAGAAATACATTATGTCATCCCTATTGTGAGCTATTATTATTACCTACCATAGTATTACCCTAAGGGATAAAGGTCTGGCTATTCTGTCACAAGAATTGATGATATTTCAAATTTGTGTTCATGTTTAATAGATCATCTTTTTCACAGATTCTTCTAACCACTAATAAGCATCAACTGCTACTTGTTAAGTAATATACTTAATGATGTTCAATTTCTCTTTCCCTCCATGCATTGAAATTGTCTGCTGCGGATCAACTGTGATTTTCTTCAAATACGTTGCTGATATGCTCATCTGATATTGAATACGATTATTTAAAAAACTCACTGACAATCCCACAAACTCTGTCCATTGTTGAACTATAACTAAATATACAGCGTGCTAGCCGATTTGACCAACCACCACAGCCATTTGGGCGAGGTGGTCCCGGTGGTCCCATGGGTGGTAGCCCTCATGACATGCGTGGACGACGTGGTGGTGGAGACCGTGAGCCCGATGTGGCGTTCAAGCGTGCCCGTCGCTTTTAGAGGGTGACAAGATGATAGTATTCTGCTTTTGAAGATAATTGTGAGAGACTACTGTACGGCCTACAGTTATACTAGGACTTTGTTGCATCATGATTTGTAAATTGATAATACTGTTCAACTTTAGACTTCTTAATTGAATGTAATGATAATGAAGGAACAGAAATAATGTAATCATAAAAAAAATGATATATACATAATTGGGGATTTTAATTAGGTTCGTGTTTACAGCAATTTTAAATCCTTATACCATGGTGCAGACTCCAGGGTCGTGAACTAGCATAGTTGTGTTTAAAGTATGTTTATTTTTTATGGCAGTTAAAATAATGATTGTAGAAGTTTAAAATTTGTGCGCTTTTAAATGTGTTAGTTGCTTCCATAACCACTGTTTATCTTAAATTTCCTAAGCATACCACAATATAGACGTTAATATTGAATCTTAAAAAAAAAAAAAAAATCTCCCACAAAGGTTTTCAATTTTATTATCCTATCTGATAAGGTTCTTAACCAACACGTTGATAATGAGATGCAGAAACGTGTTTTGTTTTTTAATTTCTTTGTCGTATTTGAGCGTGGGTAGGTTTTGTGGTATTGATTCAAGATTATGGTTTGAATTATTACATCATGAAAGTTCTCATTATTGAGTTGTCATCATAAGCCATGTTTTGTAAATAAATTCAGTTGCTATTAGTTTCTGTTCCAGATTTTAAACATTTTTTTTGTTTCCTACACTAAATGTGGTATAAACTGTAATTAGTAAAAATGATAAATCTATAAGTCAGTTCCTGTTTTCGGAAATATATGTAAATGTTAGTAGTTCAAATCAAAATTTAAATGCATTGTATTAACGACAAATAAAATCCTACATTAAACTTTAAATATTAAAGCAAGAATAGAAACCGTCTATGCAAGGAAACTCCATCACCACACTGTTTACATAAAATTTTATGCTCGTAGGCCAGTACTGATGGCACATAGGTGCTCTATAAAAAAACTGAACTAGATGAACTGAGCACCTTGTTTTATAAAAACAGTTCCATACTGTAAGATGAATAATACTAACAGTAACAGTAAAAATTTAAAAATAGGGTTTATTTAAACTGGATAATAGATGAAATTAAAAATTAACTCTAACTCTAAAAGTTACTACATAACCTACAGTTTTATACAAACATTTTGTAGGATAAATAAGTAGAAAACAAAAAAACAGCTCAATATTTAAAAAATGGTAAACTGGTATTATAAATAAAAATAAAAATGCGGTTTTAAATAAGAATTAAAATGTTTTTTTTTAGTGTAATAAAATATCATTTAATACATTAGTTGGAGATATAAACAGGATAATAGTTATAATTATAGCGATTTTAAACTTGCTGAAAATAATTGATAAAATTGTATGAAGGATCTTATGATGCTTACAAAGAGTTTTCAATAGGCCCAATACTTATAGGTGTATTGGTATGAGATGGTGGTAGAAGTGATGAGTTGCTGTATGGTGGTGATGATGAAGAAACACCAACTGGATATGTCCTGTGAACAAAACAAAAACTATATAGATGTTTAGAATCAATTCTACAGTTCACATGGATACTAAGGATCCAATCTGAATACCACTGTGAATGAAGCCGTACTTGTCTATAAAATCCTGCTCTGTATTTTGCAAAGTTCATACCTCATGTGTTCATATACACATGTACCCCATCTGAGAATACTACCATTGGATGAAGCAGTGCTCGGCAATAGTTGAGTAAAAAGCTTCCGTGCTGTGTGCATAGAAGTTCTGCATACCACATGTGTATACAGTGGATACTTCAGTGGCAATTGTTGAATCAAAATACAGTATTATTGAACTGAAAGCCTGGATAGTACAGCACTATCTGAAGAATACTTTCAATAGAAAATATGAACAGTTAGATGGATGTCCCAAGACAATAGAAAAATCGATAATTGATGCTGTTCTCCAAGAATAAGAACATGGAAAACTACAAATTACTCAGCACTGTTTGTGACAATTTAAAGTTTAAATCTTTTACAGGTACGTATGTTATTCGGCATATGGGCTGTGCCCATATCCACTTTGTGATACAAGTTTATTACAACCAGTTGAGTGGCCTATAAAATATTCATTAATAATTTGGAACAAATATTGAAATTTATCAAAAGCAGGGGGTCAGAATAGTAATTCCTCTTCACCTTGTTGTTTGATGTCATGACAAGGTTGGGTTGTCGGGACTAAAAATATATATGCCAATCCCAAATTGTGCACAATTTTAGGCATCCTATAGTAACCATAAAACTGCACCTATGAAAACCCACCATGGATTTAATTCCAGGACCCTGACTGAGGTTGGTTTGTACCACTTGCAAACTCCACTGACAAAGGTGGCAAGAGGACTACCATAAGCTAAAGACAGAACCAAACATTAATTATTGATGTGCCTGGCCATATACCCTACACAATGGTCTATAACATTGATATACTAATAATAAACATAACTTTTGACTAGTGTCAAAATATGTCTAATAATATTGTTTGCATAATTCAGTGGCTAGGTTTATGTCGTCATCATTTGTATATTAATCTACAAATACAGTAGCCTGGGTTCCAGGCCCTAATTTTGGGTTATTCACTTTTTATTGCACTTAGTGCTAGCCATACCTAATTTAATTGGCGTCCCATACTCGATTTCATTTTTTTTTTTCGGATTAGGGCCTGGGCAAACGATTCATGCGTACGATTTCCCACATCAAATTTGATGTGGGATATCATATGCATGACTGATTTTGTAAATCACGTGATTGGCTTACTTCATGCATATTAATTAATTTTTTCAAAATTGAAGATGCGGATGTCTCAAGCTAACCAGCTCCCTTCTGCCTACCTACTTGAATTAAAACAGTATATAGTCCTGGCCTGCTGAGAACGACTATGGACTGATAACCGTATAGTAGGCTGTACTTACAGAACCTTGCTCACCGCTAGCTGCTACACAGATTTAGGCCTTTAGGATAGGGTAAAATATTGTTGAAAAGGTAGGCCCTTGTAATTAAGAACTTAAAAATAGGTCAAGCCTCAACTAGACTAGGCCTACTACTCCAGAGATCTGAGCCATCCTCCTGGAAAGTTATTTGTAATGGTATGCCATCTAGTCTAAGCTTAATTGTTTTTGCCATTGCCAAAATTAGTCTTACTAGGGTCTATTTTAAATATTTTAGGCCCGTTTTATTAGGGAGGACTATTTTTAGTCTATGCCTAACTAGTCAATGCGAGTGACTCAGTTTCATGGCTCCAAAAATATGAACATTTGATTGGTCAAATTTCTTTATTTCGATCCGCCCTTTTATCCAAATACGGAATATAAAATTACGTCATTCTTTTGGCATCCTGGTGCCTGCATTCAGTGTTTTACAAGTCGCTTATTCCGTCTCTAAATTAACTTTCTCGTTGGTGGCGCTGTCCAGAAAAATATTTAAAAATAAGAGACTTGTGGTAAGTCTACATATACTGTAGTCCTTCCACTATCATTTAAAAGATGCATTTCTTTAATACAGTAGGCCATTATATTTAATAGTGCAGTGTTTTGTTATAATGTTCTTAAATGCTAAATTTAAAGTAAGCGTGCTCTCTACACAATACATTGGAGGGGGATTTTTTTTGCCATTGGTAAATCATTTAAGATAACTAGCTATATAAGACTTTTTTGGAATACCGGAATAATAATACTTAACTTTATAGGTAGCGACGACGGCAGTGTTGTATAGCACTTTAATTTCCAATATCTGTTTTTACTTTTAAAAGAAATTAAAACTTGTTAGTCATTCCAGAAGTACAGTAATTATAATTTCAGTACAATTCTTGCTGTCACAAAATCAAAAATTGGTAAAAATGTTGTTGGCATTTCATTTTGAATAGTTTTATTAGAACATTTTTGGAATAAAATCTGGTTTTAATGTACAGGGCTCCAAAAGATTTCACAATATTTATTGCTGATACATATGTTTCTAGATACAGATAGGCTGCGATTTATCTTCAAGAAGACCTAATATAGCAGCTCGGCATTAGCTTCCAACACCTTTCAGTTAAAACTGGTTAAAGTTTTACAAAACTAACCATTATAACTTAATATGTTCTGTATTGATAATTTGTTGCCTTCCAAGTTAATAAAGCTGTTGTATTCTCATATAGTTAGACAAAATGTCCATACTGCAAAAGTTAAAGCGCCACTAGCGTTTGCACTGATAGCTTTTATTCATAATAAGAATTTAATCATAAACGCATTAACAGGATACTTCATCTGGCTAAGTAAGCTGTAGCTCGTTAAATGTTGGGGTTATTATGTAGGAGATTTTGTTTGTAACCTTTAAACTCTCGTGTTTTCTTTTATCAAATGACTTTATTTTAGCAGGTTTATTTATCAACTGCAGAAGACAAATTTGTAGCCTGATTAATATTTGCTTTGTAAAGATGTTAACATGTCATCCAGTACAAGTTATACCATAGGTTTGTGGTCAGGTAAGGGTAGGTATTTTGTGTGTCTTGTCTATAGGATGTAAATTTAATATCTAAGACATTGCAAATTGAAATGCATGTTGTGTAAATTTTCAGCGCGTCAGTAAAAACATAAGTGAAAGGGGATACTTTGTCTACTCGAAGAAAAATGTAGAAAAGAGTGTTACATTATGTTGGCAATGGGAAGCAGTGTTTTATAGTACCAGTATTCACTACCCATTGCATTTCTTTGTTCTACCCTATACTAAAATGTCAAACTGGGGAGCAGGCAGATATACAATGTAAATGATTGTTTTTAATATTTTATAGTTAATGTTTGAAGAGAGGCAATTTTTGTTGCGATTTTTACATTTTATTTTTTGGAAGGTGGGATGGGTTGGTTAGGCTGTATTTGGTGAAAGTGTAAAATAATACAAATTTATGCCATTATAATGGCAATTCATTTTGTAAGCAAACCATTAGCTAAAACAATTTTTGTTGGTGCCTGGCTACTATCAAGCATGTTACGGAAGCTGGTTTCTTTCCATTATGTTGCACTTTATACCCGTTTTTAATCTATAGATTAAGCATTCATACACTTGAGAACTACATACAGTATAGTGTGCTGGATATTTAAAACATATTTTGTAACTGTATTCAGTTTGATGCAATAAAATAACTTTTCTAAATTTTAAGTTTGAAGTATAGGACAACTCAAGTGAGCTTAGCACTGTACACAGCAAGATAGGGAACTGAAGTGATGTTAGCAAGACAGTACTGTCCACAACAAGTTATGATACTATTCATGTTCTTGGGACAGTTTCATTAAACTGTAGTTTGGTGCATAAATGGGCTGGCTTTCAAATCCTAGGGCCATGTGTTCGAAGCTTAAATTTAGTCCATTCCCTAATACTAAACTCTTTTTATTTATACCTTCTTTAACAGACTATATTTGGGAAAGATCTTCAGTAAATAAAAACATTTTAGGCAGAAGAGACTATCTTTTCCTCTTGTCATTAACTATCTTTAAAAGTAACAACTCTAATAGCTACTGATAGATTTGTTTTTATTTACAGTGAAACGTCTGTTTTATGTACTTTCTCACGGCCAAGTGGTCGTCGTAAACTGAAACATTTTGAAAGTAAATTTGTACTGTACAAACCCCATGTCGACTACCGTATCACGTTGCCTAGCTTAATAAAAGCTTGCATGGAAAGCCATTGTTGGCATAGTTCAGATCGTAAACACATTACATTTATTTATTTATTTATTTATTTATGTTTGCCTTGTGTTGCAGTATTTAAAACATTTTAAAAATATTAAATTAAAACATAGCCCTGTGCTGTGAAAGGTTATTTCCACGATATATTGATCAGCAGTTTTCAAGCAAGCCTCAAAGAATTTTTTGCAAGCAGTACAGACTAAAGACTGAGTTAATAGTGGAAGACATTTTGCTACACTAGGGAGAATGTTCAATGACATTACCTTGATTTGTTATAGGATTTGTATTGTGTTTATGTAAAGTATAACACCAGTAAAATAAGATGTGCTGGGATTTGTTTGGGGTATTGGAGTCCAATTTGTGTGAAATGGGATGGAATACTGTAGAAAAAGCTCATACTAATCATAATGTATATAATAATACAAAATATACGAAATATATGAAGAATCTTATTACAATCTCTCATTAACATTACAGAATGAGTCAAATCAAAATTGAATTTTAACAAAAGGGCAGATAAACATTAAAACTAATCACAAACACACCCCACACAAAAAAAAAAATAGAATAAATCTACTATAAGTCAATTTAATTAGGGAAAATTAAGTTATGAATTCATCTACAAAAATAAATAATTGCTAATTATATGACAATGCAGTTATTAAAAAAGTTTTTTGCTACTTCTGTTGTATTGGACATCATTAATGGCATAGTCGTTCATAAATACAGTAGGAAGATTTGTAAAATCTGTGTTGGTAAAGCAGACGTTTCACTGTACAAGCAAAGGACGTATGTGTGTACCAGGATAATAACCTCGCTGATCTTGCACTGCACGCCTGACTGGGATCGTTGGTGTGTTTAGGCTATGTCACAAACCATCAATGGTGTGTATAAAGTATCCAAAAAAGGAGCATGAAACAACTAAAATGTTGAAAACCTAATTATCCAGTCCTTTATTTATTACTTACATATATAAAGTGAAAATTGCTATTTGATTATTTTAAGACCTACCTTGGTTTAACACAGGAGAGATACGATTTATCCCATCGTGCTTTTATCAATACATTTCTGAGCATGTGCAGAACATGCCGAAACACACCAACGATCCCAGTCAGGCATGCAGTGCAAAATCAGTGACCATTCTGTCTTGTACTCATGCAAGTCCTTGATAAAAGTAGCATGATAAATTTATTAATACAACAATAATTTATATATTTAATTTTTTTATTACATTAGGAGTAAATTTCCATGTTCTATACAGCACATAAAAAACATTACTGTTAAATGTGGCTTATTCACATGTATTTTTGCAAGTACAATGATATTCCTTGTGGAGATGGTAACCTAGAATGCATTTTGGCATAAAAACAATTTGACTGCTACTGTATTATACAAAATATGTTGGTAATATTTCTTCCTCTGAATGAGTAATGAGCATTGGGTATTTGTGTGCTGCTACCACTGTATTGGAGTTTGTGTTCTGTGTACTACTAGTTATATTTCTAGACCCAAACATAGTACTAAATGTGAACAAACAGCAAAGGTGACTGAAGACAAGCAACCAGAATGCTATGGTGAGTATATGTATTGCAATCAATGATTTCTTTTATATTCACAATTACCCATGTTATAATGATGAAAGGAATTTGTATTGTGTTGTGTGTTGTGAGATGCTGAATCAAACATATACAGTATTCTCAAAACCTGATTATATATACTGTAGTTTTTTTTGCTTAACATTTCTCAGTAGTTTTTAAAGACTTAATATACGATCGAGTGGAAACCCATTCTTACGACACTCTGTTTCAAAAGCTGTGATTTGTAAACATGAAATCATTGTAATGATCTTAAAATGCTTACGGCAAATCATGTTTTCCATTTTCATATTGTAAGAAAAATTCCAATTACTGTACTTGCATAGTATCTGAAATATAAAATATTGTTTGCATGGCGAAGTAATGATATATTAAATGATATCGGTACACTACATAGATAATTCTGAAAAGAACTGTTTTGTTGAGAATGTTTTGATTGAGATACTTCAGTTGTTATCAGGAGAAAAGTACATGCAATGAGTCCAAACAGGGAAATACTTGTGTGTTGAAAGCGAGACTTGCTGCCAAGTACTGTATACATTGAGCTAAGGCGTATAAGAGAGAACTGTGACTAGATTCTAGACTTATTTTATACCACTTTTTTAAAGCTGTTGCATTTGGAAGGTCTGCTTAAAACACATTCCTAAATAAAGATATATGTTATGACATATTTGCCATATCTACAGTTTTCAAAGCACTGGGCAGGGTCTCCAATCTGAAGTTCTTCAGAGCAGGGACATCTGCTTCTTTACAGATTTAATAGGCTTTTTATTACTTTAATAATAATTTGCATATCATGAATATTCATATCTGTATTTAACATAACCATCAAGTGTTTTTTTTTAATGCTGTTTAGCGATTGAAGTTTCAACTTCATACACAAGTAATTAATTTCACATACTGTTGCTCAGCTATCATGTCAGCATACAGTTGACGCATAAAGTATCTTGTACAATACTGTAAGGTGAATGCATGATTGTGAGTTTCAGGTGACAATAGTTTACCATATCTCTTTGTACGACAATATTTGGATACTTAGCTGGGCTGTTTATTTTATCCAATATGAATGTGAAGTCATAAAAGGCATGAACACTGTTTAGTGATTCACAAGTGATTTTATAGAGTATTTCATTTTTGAAATGCACTTTTTTTTTTCCAACTAGTGGTTGTGTTTATCTTTAACAATGGGAAGTGACTGATTGGAATGTAGTTGTCGATTTGTGAGTTGTTTTGAGAGGATTAAAAAAAAAATTATTGTTTGCTATGAACTGAAAGACAGAAGTGTGTCGTGGTGTGTTGTGTGATGGACATGCTTTTATGTGAACCTTGCTAATCTTGATCAATTGAACATTTTCCCAGGTGGTGTTAGTTGCGGTTTCAGCATAGGATCTACCGCCATCACTTGCTATTGTCAACGGTTGGTGGAGAAACAACTTTGATATATCTTGACTAACTTACTGGTTCTCAAGTTGCATGGTAAGAGGGATTTTTGTGTTTAGATTAAGTAGTAAAAATGAATGATGTTATTCATAAGTAGAAAAGAATATACAGTTAAACTTGCCTATGTCAAATCCAAAATACCATTGAAATATTGTTTGACTTGGATAAAATTTGACTTACAGATTGTTAATTAATGGAAAACACAACAATTTGGCATGTAAGATAAGATCGATTGAGAAATGATTTGACTTGGCCGCAGTCGAGCTGTAAATCTAATATTGTATTACTTGCCATTAATGCTGGATGCTGTTTCATCCAGTTGCTGAACTTTTTAGACAATTGACCCAGTGGATTGGTCACACGTGGATGTCAATAAGATAATTCACAAATTGTTTTCTTATCTAGAAAAAATACAAAGTTAATTATCCTATTGTATTGTTTAATATCTTGTTTGATTATTTAAAGTCTCAAATAACCAGGCATTCAAATATTACATTAAATTGTTCGGACAATATAATGAAATGATGTGATTGTTCCTTAAAGAAACTGCTTGTTAAGCGTGTAATTAATGTGTAACTCTTGTTACAGAAATGATGGAAGGATGCAATGATTGGACATCCTGAAATATGGGCATGAAATTCTGGAAGGCCTACAAATCGAATGTAAACCTATGAAGTGTATCGCCAGTGCAATATTCTGTGATACCGGTGACTAAGCTAAGACGAGCAAATTATCTACTCGCTATGGAATATATATTTTTATTGGGACAACACGTAATGATGTTACAAACTAAATATCTAGGTTTTACAAGACCTTTTGTCACATTCCATAAGTGACAGTATTTTTTCTTTTGTGCAATAACTTGTGATGTTTATTTAGAACATTACTACCACTCAACAATCTGTTGAATGTTAAAATAACTAATTGAAAAACAAGTTGCAGTATTTGTTTTGATTTTAATATTGAGGTGCCAGTATGTCCGATGCAATAACAGTAAACCAAATACAGTATTCATACTAACATCTGCTATAGTATATTTTTATATAGTATATATTTTTAATTTTTTAAATCGGAAATAAATGAAATGTGATGATGAAAATAACATGATAGTCAGTTTATTTTTTTATGTGAGCAGATATGGGGAAGATAATAATAATTAATAATAATACAGTAATTATACTTTATTGGTCCTCATTTCAATTTTGCCTGTGGACCCGCTGCAGCCGCAGCGCCACTTGAAACATTACGGACGTATAGATACAAACTTTGTCCTTAACCTGCCCAACTCTCAATATACCTCAGGGTTAATTCAGGAGCCAAGCGATCAGAATTCAATTAAAACAGACACTGGCAATGTTTGAACCAGGGTCTTCAGCAAATACCTCTCAACTGCTCCACTCAGACTTTCAGAATCTGCACATGCTGAAGGGACTCGAGTGATTGATTGGTCCATTTTGTTCCAGCGTGTGCGTAGGCCTGTGTGTGCTATGGGTACGTTTCAAAATAATCCTGTGTTGCATATGATTAGAACCCAGAACCCTGGAATTTGGAAGCAAATACCACAAAGTTAGATCTCCACTAACAAATCGTATCAAACCGTATGATTGTGAGCATTTGCAGACAGTGACACATCTAGGGGTGAACGGGACCACTCCTAAGAATATTCGCTACAGTACCCCTCGCCTAATCATCAAGCAGTCCCCCTCACTAATCATCAAATGTCTTCCATGTGACCTCTGCGTTCCTTTATCAGCCAGCCCCACACTCCCCCTCCCGATTTTAAGACTCTTGGGCCACTGTAGAGGTGAATTAACTTGCAGCTCCATTCTAAAAGTTGTTTGTTTACAGGATTTCAACAATTCATACAAGCTAGATAAAATACAAACATGCTTTCATTGATGAATGAGTGATTGTAATTTTTGGGAGAATATGTAATTATTCATTTAGACTTGCTTGTTTCTTCATTTTATATGAAATTACAAATACACAACTACTGTCTGTGAAATTTGGAAAATCCTCAAAGAATAAATTAAAACATTTGAAATAGAGACATTAAAACAATTCATTTCTAGTTGTCACAGACTACTATACAAAAGACATCACTGTACTGTGCACATTTAAAGACGTGCAGTGGGGTGGGGAGTGCTAGGGCTCCAAAACAAAGGGGAGAGGCGTACCATAAACCTACCCCAAAACAAAGCTTATTTAAATTCCATGTACAATACTAGTGTCTATGGTCAAACATGTCAAAACAAAAATCTCAAACAGCCTGCCTCCCACTCAGTGCTTTGCATAACCCCTACCCAATTGTTTCTCTGGATCCAACCCTACTCGACGTACAGTACTGTACTTCCATACAAAAAAAAAAACCCCTTAAATGTAAAAATAATTTAAATTAACTCGTTTAAAAGAACCGCATTATCAACTTTTCACAAATCAAAATCTTTAAATGACGGTTTAATAGCCTACGAAAATCCTTACATTTGCTGCCAGGAAAGACGAGGCGAAGACATGGTTTTTCCTTTCCGAAGATAATAACTTATTAAAATATGCAAAACGAATTCTTTCTTTTTTTACGACCAATCAATATTGTATTATCTGTAATGTACTGTGTTTGATTTATATAGCAGTTCATTTTTTATATTACCACAAACACCTGCAAAACATGTTATAGTTCACTTCCTACTATTAAATTCATTAATGTTGAATCGCGCTATTAGGTGTCACGAATTGTCCCATGCATTTCTGGCATTAGGCCAAACCAATTTGGTATTGATATTCTTCAGAGGGTCGTTCAGGTTCACATAATTTCGAAAAGATGGTTCCAAGACAATGATCTTAACTAAAAATAGGAAACTTATCACAATAAGATGTGACGCCGTTAAGATCTCCAAGGAGTGAATATATTTACTCAGTGTGTAGATTTATGCACACCGTGAACATGCAGAGTAAATAAAGATTCATGGTTTTAGATCTACGTAAATACGTTTCCGATATCAAAACAGTTTTGTGTTACCGTCGAGAACGGTGATTGCGTATACGGTACTGTATATAGTAGGCCTATACCTTATTGTCAACTTTGTCTTGGGATTTAATGAGATTTTTGTATATTGATATCTTCCGCTTCTGCACCTGGTATATTGTATTCAGAAATTAGGTAGAAGACTACGATTGATTCGCCCTTATCTTAGAATTCAAGTTTTGAATTCCTTTCTTTGGACATTTCTATAGCTCGATTTTTCACATTATCGCGTCTTAATTAAGTACAAGATAATTTTTATACTTCCCTGACTATAATCAATTGTGAGGAATACTGCGTGCGTGCACTTTGTAACTAGCGAGTGTGTCGTACATCTCTAATGACACGCCAGGATATTCTTGATATTTAATCGATGCCATACACGTAGAGGACTTATATTGAAGGAAATGTTGTTTGCATTCTATAGAGCCAACGACGCGTGTTGTACATGTTTACCTGCCGTTATTTGATACGGTCTGCGCTGAGTTTGTGTACCGCCAAGTGTTTGAAGTAACGATGGTGAACTAACACAGTCAGGAACAGCTTCATTTCATCAGTGATTTCTTTAGCCAAAGCTGTGCTGAAATATTAGGAATGAATTTCTCTTTCTCAGCAATCAACACACTAAATTAATATCTGAAACACACGACCGTTTAATACAATCGCTGCCGGAATTATCCTACACGATTGTGAAATATTGGAGTTTACTCCCTGGGAAACAAAAGGCTTGAAATACTCTGTCACACAAAGTGGACTTTATCAATACACGTTATACGCACGGAACGCCCTGCTTATACACGATGGATGATTCAACGGATAAATCTTCTGTAAGATCGCATTCCACTGTTGATCATCCAGTGTATGGACCAATATGCTACAGAAGACGAACACGGAAACCTTCCAGATGGTCCGTGGTCTCCAGAAGAATTTCAATGATGGGAGGAGGACGCAATGCAGCCATGTTCCGCTCTAGCAAGACTTCCACAGTCGTACCACCAAAACCTCGTTTGGAGAATACGTACAAAATGGATCCAGATACAGGTGCAGGATTCAAACACGACAAAGTCGAACAAGAAGTATCAGTTATCCTCGAACGAGTGTTGAAATACGAAGAGTATGACGCAAATTGTGGCAGACTAGCGGCCAGGTTGACAGAACTGATAAAATCCAAGATCAAAGAACTGCACTTCAGTCGCCATAAACTCGTAGTTCATGTGGTCATTGGGTCTCAGCAGGGTCAGAGCCTTGAGATCGCTAGCCAGTGTCTTTGGAACCAAAGCACGGATAATTTCTGTTCTGCCTGGTACCAAAATGGTACTTTATTTGCAATTGCTACGGTGTATGGTGTGTACTTCGAGTGAATGTTTTTTACAAGCTTAAGTCATTTTTTCTGTTCAGTAGGACTATTCCAATTTTAGTCGCATTGTTCTTAGACTGGGACATAGTGAACATTTTTAGCAAGAAATAAATATTTCGGCGCCTGTTAGGCCTACATTATTTTATACTTTGCACTGTACGGTATTCGAATCTTCCGAATATATTGGAATCAAATATTTACGGCGTTACAGATACATATTTCTTTATTGTCCAAAGGACGCAACAAAAAAATTAAAGAGACATACAGTACGCCTAGTGTATGACCCTAAAATATATTTTCCGGATATTAATTGCATAGCTTTTATCAATGTTCGTTAATTTGTAATCTGCGCCTCCGTTGATACAATACTGCGCTATTCGCTTGGTGTTGAAACTTTAAAAATCGAAAAGCTTAAATAATATTATCAATGGACATTCTACCTGCATGCACACGTTCAGTAGGACTTCTCCCATTCGCATTGTCTTTAGATTGGGAAATAGTGAACATTTTTAGCAAGAGATAAATATTTCGGCGCCTGTTAGGCCTACATTGTTTTATACTTCCCTGTACTTTATTCGAATCTTCCGTATAATTATTGGAATCAAATATTTACGGCGTTACAGATAAGATTTATTTATTGTCCAAAGGACGCAACAAAAAAAACATACAGTAGGCCTAGAGTGTGACCCTGAAATATTTTTCTGGAGAATAAATTGCGTAGCCTATATCAATTTGTTTGTAAATTTGTAATCTGTGCCTCCGTTGATACAATCTGCGCTATTCCGCTTGGTGTTGAGACTTTAAAAATCGATAAATTGTAAATATTATCAATGGACATTCCACCTACATCATACACTTCAATGCTCACCCATTCGAGGTCTGTCTCACGCTTAAAAGAGAACTAGCAAAATGATTTTTTGTTCTAGAGGAGATTTTTGATATGCCATTAATAATAGAATCAACATTAAAATCGTTTTTTGGCAAATGTTTATGAAGTTATAGGCCATTATATACGATTTGACCGTGACGTCACTGGCGAAAAAGTAATTTAAAAAATCGTGTAAATAGCGCTGCGTAGGGTATTTGCTGCGTACGATCTTTACGTGCATGCTGTAACCATGGTTGCTGTAACCATGGTTGTTGTAACTTGCATTAGGCCTATACCTGCATCAGCGGTTGTCAACAGAAGAGTTACAGCTATGGTTACAGCATGATTGTACGCGGCGGATACCCTACGCGGTTTTATTTACACGATCTTTTGTTACTTTTTTCGCCAGTGACGTCACGATTAAATCGTATATAATGACCTATAACTCCATAAGAAATTGCCAAAAATCGATTTTAAGGTTGATTATATTATAAATGGCATATCAAAATTCCCCTCTAGAACAAAAAATCATTTTGCTAGTTCTCTTTTAAGGATCACAATCTCACGCATAAAAAAATGTAATATTGCCTATAATAAAAAAAATATAATAATTTCTATAATATTCATCATAATGTACTTAAAGTAGGATTGGTTTTGTTATTACATTCGAACACAAATAAATGGTGCACTACACACCAGGGTTAAGTTGGTTTGGCTTTCTATGTTCGATCGTGAAATACTGTACGGCAGAAATATGCATTCTCAAGAAAAAAATCGTGATTCCTAACAAGGGGTCGGACATGTCCGACGGC